>NW_026006536.1:123616-131164 GCF_001458135.2 Marmota marmota marmota
CTAGGGTTAGGGCTAATTTTCAAATTAGCGTTAGGGTTAGAGCTAGTGTTAGGGTGTGGTTTAGGCTTAGGGTTAGGGTAAGATTTAGAGTTAGGTTTAGATCTAGGTTTAGGGCTACAGTGAGTGTTGGAGCTATGGTTAGGGCTAGGGTTTGAGTTATCATAAGGAATAGAGTTAGAGCTATGGATAGGGCTAGGGCAAGAGTTAGTGTTAGGTTAGATTTAGGTTTAGAATTAGGTCTTTATTAGGGTTAGGAATAGAGCTAAGATTAGGATTAATTCTGAGCCTAGGTTTATGGCTAGGTTTATGGTTATGGTTATGGTTTGGTGTTATGTTATAGCTAGCTTTAGAACGAGAGTGAGGGTGAAATTTAGGGTTAGGTGTATGGTTAGTGTTAGGTTTAAGATTAAGGCAAAGATTAGGGCTAAGAATGTACCTTATCTTCAGGGTTAGGATTAGGATTAGGTTAATGGGTAGGGTTAGAGCTAGGGTTTCGGCTAGGGTTATCATTAAGTTTAAGGTTAGAGTTAGGGTAATATGTAGGCTTACAGCTAGAGTTTGTTTCAGGGTTAGGGCTTCATTAGGGCTAGGGCTAATGTAAGGTCTAGGGTTATGGTTAGAGATAGTTTTAGAATTATGATTATTAGAGTTAGGATTAGGTTTAAGGATATAGTTAGGTTTGATCCAGATTAGGTTTTGAGTAATGTATAAGTTTTGGGATATGAATAGTTTTAGAGTCATCTTAGGGTTAGCATTAGGGTTAGGATTAGGATTAGTGTAAAGGACAGGGATACATCTAGAGTTAGGGCTAGGTTTTTGGTTAGAATTAAGTCTAGCAGTAGGGTTACATTTTTGGGTTATATCAAGGTTTAGGTTTAGGGTTACGTTTAGAGTAAGTGTTAGGGCTAGAATAAGTGTTATGGTTAGGGTTAAAGGTAGTGTTAGGACTCCAATTAGGGATATTTGGGGGGTTAGGTTAGGTCTAGGTTTAGGGCTACAGCCAATGTAAGAACTAGGGTTATGATTTGAACTAGTTTTAGGGTTAGGGTTAGGACTAGGTCTAGGGTTAAATTTAGGTTTAGATTTTGAGTGATGTTTAGACCTAGGTTTAGTGTTAGGGTCACAGTCAGGGTCAATGTTTGTTTTAGGGTTAGGGATAGGACTAGAATTAGAGCTAGGTTTAAGGTAAGGGGTAGGATTAGTGTTTGGTTTTATGTTAAAGTATAGGGTTGGGGCTATGGCTCGGTTGCTTTGTAGGGCTAAGTCTAGTGTAGGGCTAGTTTTAGGATTAGCACCAATGTTACGGCTTGTGTTAGTGAAATGTTTAGCTTAGATTTAGAGTTAGAGTTAGATATAGGATTAGGGCTAGAGCTAGGGTTAGGGCTAATGTAAAGGAAAGTGATAGAATTATAGTAAGGGATAGGGTTAGAACTAGAAATAGGACTGAGGCAAGAGTTAGAGTTAGTCTTAGGGCAAGAGTTAGGTTAGGTTTAGGGCTAGATTAGGGCTAAGATTAGGTCTAGCATTTGTATTAGGGTTAGGCTTAGTTTTAGTCTTAGGTTTTGCTTTAGGGATAGAGTTAGTTTTAGGGGAAGGGATGGGGTTAGAGCTAGTTTTAGGGCTAGGTCGAAGGATAGAATTTGGTTAGGACTAGGGTTATGATTTGGTTTAGCAATAAGGCTAGGTTTAGGGCTAGGATGAGGGCTAGGGTTTGTTTTAGGGTTATAGAAGAATTAGGCTAGAGCTAGTGTCAGGTCTAGACTTACATTAGGGATAGATTGAGGGTTAAATTTATGGCTAGGTCTAATGTAAAGGTTCAGTTTATGGTAAGGGTCAGGTTTAGAGCTAGGGGTATTATTAGGGCTATAAGTAGGTTTCAGATTTAGTTTAGGTTAGGGTTTAGGTTTAGAGCTTGAATTAGCATTAGGTTTTGTTTAGGGTAATGATAGGTTTAGGTTTAGGGTTCATATTAGGTGTAGAATAATTGATAGGGTGATTGTTAGCAAAAGGGCTAGGGTTAGGCTTAGGGTTAGCCTTAGGGTTATGGAAGTTCTTAAGATAATGGATAGGGTTAGGGCTAAGGTAATGGTTTGTATTAGGGCAAGCGTTAGGGTTAGACCTAGGGTTAAGCTTAGGTTTATGTTTAGGATATGTTTTAGGGTTTGAGCTAGGGTTGGCGCCAGGGCAAGGATTAGGTCTAGGTTATAGTTACTGTTAGAGTCAAGGTTAGTGATAAGGTTAGGGCTAGGTTTATCATTATGTTTAGGGTATTGGATAGGGTTTGATGTCATTTTCGGTTAAGGGTTAGGGTTAGGTTTTGGCTTAAGTATAGGATTAGGGATAGGCTTAGTGTTAGGTTTAGGGTAATGGTTAGGGTTTGGGAAAAAGTTAGCTCTATGGCAAGGGTTAGGTTTATGGTTATATCTAGGGTTAAGTTTGGGGTAGATTTAGTGTAAGGGCTAGGGTTATCTTCAGGGTTAGGATTAGGATTAGGTTAATGGGTAGGGTTAGAGCTAGGGTTTCGGCTAGGGTTATCATTAAGTTTAAGGTTAGAGTTAAGGTAATATGTAGGCTTACAGCTAGGGTTAGTGATAGGGTTAAGGTTAGGATTAGGGCTAGGGTTAAGTTTAGGTTTAGGTTTAGGCCATCGGTTAGTGGTAGGGTTCGGTTAAGTTTAAGAGTTAGGGATTGAGCTAGTGTTTGGACTAGAAGGAGGATTATGGTTAGAGACAGTGTGAGGGTTAGGGCTAGTGTTAGCATTAGGGTAAGGATTAGGGTTAGGGTAATGGATAGTTAGAGGTAGGTTTTGGACTATGGTGATGGCTAGTTTTAGGGTTAGTGATATGGCTAGGTCTAGTGTTAGGTTTATGTTTTTTGTTAGAATAAGTTTTTTGAGCTAGGGTTTGTGTTAGGGTAAGGTCAGTGTTCAGTTTAGAGTTTGTTTTATTTTTAGGGCCAGCATTAGGACTAAGTTTTGGTCTAGGGGTAGGATTAGTGTTTCAGTTAGGTGAAGGGTTATTATTAGGGCTAGGACAAAGTTTTTTCTTTTTTTTTTTAGGCTAGGCCTAAAGTTATTACTAGAAAAAGATTAAGTGTAGGTCTAGGTCTACTGTTAGTGTAAGGTTTAGTTATAGGGTTACAGGTAGTGCCAATGTTATTGGTCAGTTTAGGGTTAGGGTCAGCTTTAGACCTATTGTTACTGTTAGGGTCAGAATAAGGGTCAGAGTTAGGGTTAGGGTTTGGCATAATGATATAGCTAGATTGAGGATTAGGATTAGGTCTAGTAATAGAGTTAGGTTTTGAGTTAGACTAAGAAATAGGTTTAGAACTAGGGCAGAATTAAAGTTAAAGTTTGGCTTAGGGTAAGGGATAGGGTTAGTGCTAGTGTTAGGGCTAAGGTTAGGGTTAGGGTTAGAGCTAGGGTTAGGTTTAGGGTTAGGGTTAATGGTAGGGTTACAGCTAGGCTAGGTTTTTGGTTAGCTTTAGGGCTATGGCTAATGTAAGAACTAGGGTTACCATTAGGGCTAGTTTTAGGGTTAGGTTATGGCTATTTCTAACGTAAAGCTTAATATTTCTGCTAGGATTAGGGCTATGGAGAGGTTTAGGTTTATGATTAGGTATTGGGATACGTTTATGGTTAGGGTTAGGTTTAGTGTTAGGGAAAGTGTTAGGGTTTGGGTTTTGGTTAAGATTAGGTTTAGCTTAATTTTACGGTTAGGGTTAGGATTAGCATTAGTGTTAGGTTTAGGGTTAGGGTTAGGTTTAGGGTTAGTAATAGAATTAGGGTTTTGATTAGGGTTAGCATTAGGGTTAGGCCTAAGGTTAGGGCTTGTGTTAGGTTTTTTGTAATGGGTAGGTTTAGAACCAGAAACAGGGCTGGGGGAGAGTTAGAGATAGTCTTAGGCCAAGGTTAGTGGTAGAGTTAGTGTTATGGCTAAATTAGGGCTAGGATTAGTGTTAAGGTTAGACCTATGGTTAGGGCTAGAGATATGGTTAGTGTTAGGGTTAGAGCTAGTGATAGGGTTAGCGGAAAGGATGGGGTTATACCTAAGTTCAGGTCTGGGGTGAGGGTTAAAATTAGAGATAGTGCTAGAGTCAGTGTTTGGGTTAGGATTAAGGATAAGTATAGGCCGAAGATGAGGAGTAGTGTTTGGGTTAAGTTTAGGGCTAGGATTAGGGCTGGGACTAATGTCAGGTCTGGGTTTATGGTTATGGTTAGTTTTAGGGTTAGGTTATGGCTAGGTGTAGTGTAAGGTTTAGATTTAGGTTAAGGATCTGCTTTAAAGCTAGGTGTATTATTAGGGTAAAGGTTCAAGAAGGGTTTGGTTTAGGTTAAGATTTATGGTTAAGGCTTGAATTAGCATTAGGGATAGGGTTAGGATTTGGGTTAGGGTATTGATAGGGTTGGGTTTAAGGTTCAGGTTAGGTTTAGAATACTGAATATGTTTAGTGTTAGCAATAGTGTTAGAGTTAGGCCTTTGGTTAGCATTTGTGCTAGNTTAGGTTTAGGTTTAGTGTTATGGATAGGGTTAGGTTTAGGTTTAGGTTTAGAGATAGGGTTAGTGTTAGGGTTAGTGTATGGGTTAGGGTTAGGGTTAGGGTTTTGGTTAGGCTTAATTTTAGATTCAGACTTAGGGTTAGGCTTAGAGTTAGTGTCAGGGTTAATGTTATGTTTTCTGTTAGGTGAGGATTAGGGTTAGAGTTTCAGTTAAGATTAGGTTTATCTTAGAGTAAAGATAGGGTTTGGGTTAGTGTTACAGTTAGAGTTAGGATTACAGTTAATGTTAATGTTAGGGTTAGGGTTAGGTTTAGAATTACTGTTAGTGTTACATTTAGGGGTAGGGTTAGGCTTAGGGTTAGTGATAGAGTTAGGGTTTGGATTAGGGTTTGTGTTAGGTTTAGGATTAGGTAAGGTTTAGTTTTAAGGTTAGGTTAGGGTTAGGGTTAGGATTTTGGTTAGGGTTCTTTGTTAGGGCTAGTGTTAGGGTTAGGGTTAGTGTTAGGTTTAGGGGTACTGTTAGAGTTAGCATTAGGGTTAGCATTAGTGTTAGGTTTAGAGTTAGAGTTAGGGTTGTGGTTAGTGTTAGGTTTAGTGTTAGGTTTAGGGTTAGTGAAAGAGTTAGTGTTAGAGTTAGGATTAGTGTTAGTGTTAGGGTTATGTTTAGGTTTAGGTTTCTCATTAGGGTTAGGGATAGGGTTAGTGTAGGTTTAGGGTTAGGGTTGGGTTAGTGATAGGATTATAGTGAGGGTTTTGTTTAGGTTTAGTGTTAGGGTTAGGGTAAGGTTTATGTTAGGTTTAGGGTTAGAGTTATGGTTTGCATGAGGGTTTGTGTTATGGTTAGTGTTAGTGTTCGGGATAGTGTGAAGTTTAGGGTTAGTGTTAATGTTAGGGTTAGGGTTAGGTTTTGTGTTAGGGTTAGAGTTAGGGTTAGGGTTCGGATTTCTGTTAGGGTTCAGGTAGGTTTAGTGTAAATGTTAGATTACGGTTAGAATTAGTGTTAGCAGCATTAGTGTTAGGGTTAGGGTTAGGGATAGTGTTAATGTTAGAGATAGGTTTAGGGTTAGGTTAATTTTAGGGTTAGAGTTAGTGTTAGGGTTAAAATTACGGTTAGGTTTAGGTTTAGTGAACGTGTTAGCATTAGGTTTAGGGTTAGTGTGAGTGTGAGTGTTAGGTTTAGGGTTGGGATTAGGTTCTGTGTTAGGGATAGGATTAGGTTTAAATTTAGTTAGGGTTAGGGTTAGGATTTGTCTTAGGGTTAGGGCTTAGGTTTGTGTTAGGTTCAGGTTTAGGTTTAGGATTTAGTTCAGATAAGGGTTAGTTCAATTTTGGGGTTAAGGTTTGGGTTAGTGTTACGGTTTGAGTTAGGCTTATTGTTTCTTTTAGGGTTAGGGTTATGGTAAGGAATAGGGTTAACATTAGTGTTAGGTTTTTGGTTAGAGTTAGGCTTAGGGTTAGTGATAGAGTAATGATTAGGATTAGGGTTAGTGTTAGGTTTAGGTTTAGGTTAGGGTTAGGGTTATTTTAGGGTTGGGATAGTTTTAATGTTTGGGTTAGTGTTATGTTTATGGTTATGGATAGTGTTAAGAGGAGGGATAGGTTAGGGTTAATGTTGGGCTTATCTTTAGGGTTAGTGTTAGTGATAGGGTTAGGGTTGTGGTTAGGGTTAATGTTCGGGTTGGGATTAGGTTCATTTTCATGTTAGAGTTATTGTTGGGGTTAGGGTTAAGTTTAGGTTTAGTGTTAGGGTTAGCGGTAAGTTTATGGTTAGTGCTAGGTTTAGGGTTAGGATTTGGTTTAGATCAGTGTTAGTGTTAGGATTAGGATTAGTGATAGAGTTAGGTTAATTTTTGGTTTAAGTTTAGGGTTAGTCTTAGGATAAGGGTTAGTGTAGATTTAGGGTTAGGGTTCTGATTAGGTTTCCTGTTAGGGTAATGGTTAGGGTTAGTTTTAGGGTTAGGGTTAGTGTTAGGTTTAGAGTTAGTAATAGGATTAGGATTAGGGTTAGGATTAGGGTTACGGTTCCTGCTAATGTTAGTTTTCGTAATATGGATAAGGTTAGATTTAGTGTTAGGGTTAGTGTTAGTGATAGGGTTATGGTTAGTGTTAGGTATAGTGTTAAGTTTAGGGATAGTTTTCGGGTTAGTGTTAGGGTAAGAGTTACGGTTAGTTTTAGTGTTAGGATTAGTGTTAGAGTTAGGATTTGTGTTAGGGTTAGGGTTAGTTTTAGCTTTAGTTTTATGGTTAGTGTTTGTGTTAAGGTTAGAATTTGGTAGGGTTAGCTTTAGGGTTTAGGGTTAGGGTTAGGTTTCGGGTTACTGTTAGGTTTAAGTTTAGGGATAGCATTAGGGTTAAAGTTAAGGTTATGCTTTGGGTTAGTGTTAGGGATAAAATTAGGTTTAGGTTTGTGTAAGTGTTATTGTTAGTGTTAGTGTTACAGGTAGGTTTAGGGTTAGGGTTGTAGTTTGGGTTAGTATTAGAGTAATGGTTAGGGTTAAGGTTAAATTTAGTGTTAGAGTTAGGGTTAGAATTAGGGTTAGGGTTAGTGGTAGGATAAGGTTTAGGGTTCGTGTTAGGGTTAGGTTTAGGGTTAGGATTAGGGTTAGTGTTAGTGTTAGGGTTAGGCTTAGGGATAATGTTAAGGTTATAGGTAGGTTTAGTGTTAGTGTTATCCACCATGCGGCCTGCGCAATGGTTTCATTAATGAGGTTCTTGGCATAAAGTTAGCTAGAAGAGATCGAAATAAAACACACAGACTCAGTTACCTTATTTCTATTGCCAGGTCAGAGACGGCTCCCCTCTCTGGCTCCAACCTCTAACCGCCCAGCAGGGCAGCAAGGATTACTCAGGGCTAGCAGGAGAGAGAGAGAATGAACACGCCAGGGAGTAGCCTTTTATTGGGGAACAAGAAATTCAGGGGATAATTCCATCCAATGAAGGTTGAGGGGGGACTGCACTCCAAGGTCAGGGTCAGTGATTGGGCCCCCTGGGTCAGTGGTCAGTCACACCCCCACACGGACAGGTTCTCTCATCAGGAAAGGGCCGGGAAA
>NW_026006536.1:135262-139790 GCF_001458135.2 Marmota marmota marmota
ACTTAGTGCATTGGCTTACAATCTGACGAGCTTGTTCTCTAGTAATATTAAATTTTTTACGTAAGCTAGAAGCATTTTGATGATGCAAGGAATGGGAAGCTAGTGCACAGTCATATGAAGACATCTGTTGACAAAAAGCTACTAATTTATCAATCTTGTCATTAGCAGAAACTAAGGGTCCTGGAAGATTAGTATGAGCCCGTATGTGACCTATGAAACATGGGTACTTTCGCATTAGCACTGTCTTTTGTAAATTATGAAATAACTCAAATAACTCTTGTGATGAAGTATACCCAATAACTGAAGTTTCAATATTTTTAGT
Organism: Marmota marmota marmota; assembly: GCF_001458135.2. Lineage (NCBI taxonomy): Eukaryota > Metazoa > Chordata > Mammalia > Rodentia > Sciuridae > Marmota > Marmota marmota. The sequence goes on from NW_026006536.1 coordinate 135,585, forward strand.
AACTCCGACTGCATATAAGCTGTCAGAATAAATATTAATAGGCTCATTTGAAAAGTAATTTAAGGCACAAATCAGAGCTTGAAGCTCTGCTCTTTGGGCAGAAGTATAAGAAGTTTGTATTACCTCTGTGTGAACACGACTATAAAAACCTGCTTTACCTGAGTTAGAACCATCCGTGAACAATGATAAAGCTTCATCTATAGGATGTCCATGTACAATCTTTGGAAAAATAAGTGACATTAATGATGCAAATTGTATATTCTTATCACGAGGATAATGGCTATCTATCTGGCCAGGAAAATCAGCAAAGCTATCTGCCATGAGCTAGAAGTTTGAAAAAGCCAATTAGTCTGTTGAATAGAAAATGGAATAATTATGGTATCAGGCTTAGATCCAATTAATTGTAAAATCCTAGTTCTACCTTTAATTACTAATTCAGCTATAGAATCATGAAAAGGAATTAATGTCTTTTGAGGAGAGTGGGATAAACAAATCCACTCAATAACTCCTAATCTTTGCCATATGGCTCCTGTTGTGGTATGCTCAGTTGGAAATATTATAAATACACTATTTCTTTGGGATCAACTATAGTAAGCTGTGCATTTCTAATTGCATGTTCAACTCTCCTTAAAGCCATTCTAGCCTCTAAGTTTAGCTGACGTGGAGAGGTTGGAGAGGGATTTCCTTGTAATATCTGAAATAGAGGACTTAACTAAGAAGTAGTTAGTTTTAAGGATGGCTTCAGCCAATTGATATCTCTTAAAAGCCTTGAAAATCATTAGGGGTTTGTACGAAAACTGCTTGTTTCACTCCAGTAAAATTAAAGATGGCGGCCCCCATGGTGGGCGCGATGATGTCACATTGCGCGACCACTTACTTCCTCATTCTCGGCCTGGGGGCGGGCCGACCGGAAGTTTGTGTTCCGGCCAGGCGGAAATGATGACAAGAAGGCGGGCTCATCTGCGCCATTTTGATCTACCTTATGGGGCTGAGCCCTGCAATATCTATTATCGCCAGTAGATGGAGCCCTGAACTTAAAATTGCGCATGCGACACTCCCGCGCAAAATGATTATTTTTCCCGCAAATGTAACATTTTCCGCGGGGTTTTCGTACTAAATCCGGTGGTTTCAAAGTTTCTTTTATTGTTGCAGCTAGGGCTACTGTTTGTAAATGAGTAGAGTCTATGTCAGAACATAAGCGAATAAACTCGGAAATTGTTCCCTTTTTACGGTGTGGTCTGAGAATATCCTGACAGTATTTATTTGCGTTTTCGAATGCCAATTGCCTAACAATGAACTCACTGGCTCCTGAGTCCCTGATTGACCTGTTTGCAGCCTGGTACAACCGGGCTACGAAATCTGAGTAAGGTTCACTCGCACCTTGCATGATTTTGGTAAGAACTAAATTGGATTGGTCCTTGGAGACAATCTGCCTCCAGGCACGTTTTGCACAATCAGTTATTTGATTGTATACTACAAAATCATAATTTAACTGTCTTTCTAGGTTAGTAAATTCACCTGTCCCTAGAAACATTTCTACTGGCGTTTCTATATCCTGTCTTTTGTTCTTTTCTGCCTGTTCAGTACAGAAATCAGTCCAATAAGTCCTCCAAAGTAAGAAATCTCCCCCGCTCAGACAAGATCTGGCTAACGAAATCCAATCGCTAGGAGGAAGGGGTTGTGAGCAAATATTTTCTATCAGGCTCTGTACAAAAGGGGAATTTGGACCATACGTCTCACATGCACTTTTTAGTTCCTTAATGGTTTTAAATGGGATTACAGCATGAACTCTAACTCTCTGATCTTGTTCATTAACTTGCTCAAAAACAGGAAAAAGTTGAAAACCGCTAGTATCCTCCCCATCTTCCTGTGCTTTCTTAATACCTCGCTGGAACGGGGTAAGAAAGGTCATTGTTAACCCAGCATACCTGTTAAATTTTGTCCTTTTAGCAGGTACCGGCCGAATTAGAATAGCCTGGACAGGCGGTGTTAAACGCAGCCTGTTAAGATTCCTCTGTAAGTCCTGAATTTCCATATCTGATTCTTCTCCCTCAGATTGCAAGTCATGGTAAGACTCTGCACTATCGCCATTTTGAATTTGGGTTTCTAAACCACGTGGCAGAGAAGAACTCTGAGCCCCTCTAGGAATCTCTTCCAGATTTTCCTCTGTAGGAAGATCCTCCACCTCTTCCAGAGGGCTTTCTAAGATCTCCGAGGTTTGTCCTCTATGATATTCGCCCCTAGAATCTCCCTGTGGGCTAGTATGGTCTTGCAAGTTTAAAGTCACATTCCTAACCTTGGGTTTGGCCCCTAGTGTTGTCTTTGTTTTTAAACTGCTTAAGGGAAAAGGAATTAACTTAGCCTCAGGCGGATTTTCCATTTGAATAGACTTAATAGCCCTTTGCAAGCCTTTTAACAGGTCTTCAGGGGGCCAAGAACTTTGACCCATATATTCAAAAAGACAAACTTCTAGAGCTGTCAAAGTTTTCTGAATACTTTCTATGCCTCCAGGTAGTTCATTAGAAAAATAAACCTTTTGTAACTTTCTTCCTAATTTCTCCCAAGTAGATAAATTTGGAGACTCTTGTTCACAAAACCAAGGACAATATTCGCCTACAATCTTTAAGAATTGTAATAACTGAGCTTTCTTTATCTGTTTTCCTTTCTGATTAATTATACTGTCTAAAATAGTCAGATACATTTCCTTATCCATAGAAGTTGAATTTCCCATTTTAATTAATTTAACATCTCTTTCCTTCAATAGCTCCAGGTACTTTTGTGACCCAAATTGTCACCTCTTCCTTTATCTTTATCTTTATCCTTATCTTTATAGCGTGCTCCCACTCAATCTAACTAATCTAGAATGCCCCCCTCTTGGGCGCCAATTCCACCATGCAGCCTACACAATGGTTTCATTAATGAGGTTCTTGGCATAAAGTTAGCTAGAAGAGATCGAAATAAAACACACAGACTCAGTTACCTTATTTCTATTGCCAGGTCAGAGACGGCTCCCCTCTCTGGCTCCAACCTCTAACCGCCCAGCAGGGCAGCAAGGATTACTCAGGGCTAGCAGGAGACAGAGAGAATGAACACGCCAGGGAGTAGCCTTTTATTGGGGAACAAGAAATTCAGGGGATAATTCCATCCGATGAAGGTTGAGGGGGGACTGCACTCCAAGGTCAGGGTCAGTGATTGGGCCCCCTGGGTCAGTGGTCAGTCACACCCCCACACGGAAGGGTTCTCTCATCAGTAAATGGCCGGGAAAATTCCGACACAGCCAGAAGCCTCAGACCCTTAACGGGAGCCGCCCAGTCACGTGTCAGGATGGCTTCCCACAGTGTTAGTTTTAGGATTGGGGTTAGGTTTAGGATTTGTGTTAGGGTTAGGGTTAGGTTTAGAGCTCGGTTTAGTGTTAGGCTTAGGGTAAGTTTTAGGTTTAGGGTTAGGTTTAGGTTTAAGTTTAGGTTTAGTTTTAGGGTTTGTGTTAGTTTTAGTGCTATGGTTAGTTTTAGAGTTAGGTTAGCGTTAATTTGAGGCTTAGTGTTAGGGTATACTTTAGGGTATGGTTTACATTTCTGATTAGAGTTAGGGTAAGGTTTAGGGTTAATGTTAGTTTTAGGGTTAGGGTTAGGGTTAGGGTTAGGGTTAGAATTAGAGTTATTGTAAGGGTTAGGTTTAGGGTTAGTGTTAGGGTTAGGGATAGAATTTGGTAATGCTAGAGTTAGGATTGGGTTAGTTTTAGGGTTATGGTTTGTGTTAGGGTTGAATTAGGCTTAGAGTTAGGGTTAGGGTTATGGTTAGGAGTAGGGTTAGGGTTAGTGTTAGTGTTAGGGTTAGGGTTACTGGTTTGGTTAGGTTTAGATTTAGTGTTAGGTTAGGATTAGAGTTAGGATTAGGGTTAGGGTTAGGGTAAGCTTTCGCGTTATTGTTAGGGTTAGGTTTATTGTTAGTGTTAGTGTTAGGATTACTGATACATTTAAGGTTAGGTTGTGGTTTAGGGATAGGTTTAGGGAAATGTTTAGGGGTAGGGTTAGCTCTAGTTTTAAGGTTAAGTTTAGTGTTAAATTTTGGGTTAGGATTAGGGTTAGGGTTAGGTTAGGGAAAGATTTAGGCTTAGTGTTAGGGTTTATTTTAGGGTAGGGTTAGTATTAGGGTTAAGGTTACAGTTCGAATTAGGGTTAGGTTTAGGTTCAGGGTTAGTGTTAG
>NW_026006536.1:143292-151255 GCF_001458135.2 Marmota marmota marmota
CCTAGCCCTAGCCCTAACCCTAAACCTAACATTAACCCTAACCTGATTAGAGAACCATTGATCCTAGAATTCCCACCCTTGGGGAGCCTTGTGAGGCAAGATAAGTGACGAATCCTATGCAACATCAAACAAATCTGACCAAATGATTATAGGAGGTATTTCAGTACATGCATATTTTCCTGTTTTCTCCTAAAGGGCTCTCAGATTAAGTTGTTTTTGCATGCTTAAGCATAGGCTTACTTTTACAAGGAACATACCAGAGTCCCTACAGAGAACTGATGGAGTGTGTGAAGTTTCAAGCCGCTAGCACAAATACTGTTTTATTTTCAACTCCATTAACTTTCCGTATATGTCAAAATTAAGTGAAATCTTAAAATACAAAATGTTGCTGACAGTGAACCTGTGAATGGAGAAGGCCTAAACGTGGGGAACAGAGTAAATCCAGCTAAAATATAAATCCTTCCAAGTATCAAAGAATTTGGAATAAAACTAACTCTAACCCTAACACTATCTCTAACCCTAGATCTTCACCTAACAATAAATTTTTTATGAAACCTTTGGCTGTAGAATTTCCAAACATGGGAAGCCTATTTTTGCAAGCTAAGGGATGAATGCTGCACAGTATCAAAGAAATCTGTCCAAAAATTTGATGGAGTATATCTGTACATGCATATTTCTCTGTTATCTCCTAAAGGACTCTTGAATAAAGTTGTTTTTACATGCTGCAGCTTAGGCCTACTGTCACAACAAGAAACTAGAGATTGCTCACAGTGAACTTATGGAGTGGGAAGTTTCAAGCAGCTAGAACCAATGCTGTTTGATTTCCAGCTCCATTTCCATTTACATGAATAGGACAAAATGAACTGAAACTCTAAAATACAAACTGTTTTTTACAGTGAACCATTGAAGCTAGGAGCCCCAAACCTGTGGAGTATAGTCAGGATAGGAGAAAAATGAATCCTGCCCAGTATCAAAGAAATTTCAACAAAACTAACTCTAATCCTAATACTAGCTCTAACACTAGCCCTAACACTATCCTTAACACAAACCCTAACTGGTTTGAAAAACTGTTGATCCTAGAAGTCACAAACGTGGGGAGCCTAGGGGCCTAAGCTATCAGATGAATCCTATGCAGTATCAAAGAAATATGACCAAATATTTGAGTTGATAGTTCAGTTCATGCATATTTCTCTGTTTTCTGCTAAAGGGCTCTCAGATAAAGTTGTTTTTGCCTTCTTCATCTTAGGGTTACATTCACAAGGAACAAACCAGAGAGTTCCCACAGAGAACTGATTTAGTGTTTGAAGTTTCAAGCAGCTAGCACCAACCTGGTTTGATTTCAACCTCCATTTTTATTTACCTATATAGGTCAATATGAAGTGAAACCTTAAAATACAGAGTGTCCCTGTTAATGAACCATTGAAATGAGAAGGCCCAAACCTGAGGAGCATATTAAGGCTAGGTAAAAGATGACTCTTTCCAAGTACCAAATGAATTTATACAAAAATAACTCTCACACTAACACTACATCTAACCCCAGCCCTAACCCCAAACCTAACACTAACACTAATCTTAGTAAAGAACCATTGATCCTAGAAGTCTCACACTTGGAGAGCTTTGTGGGACAAGCTAAATAATGAATCCTACTCAGTATCAAACTAACCTGACAAAATAATTATGAGAGGAATTTCAGTGCATGCATATTCCCTGCTTTATCCTAAAGGGCTCTTGGATAAAGTTGTTTTTGCATGCTTCATCTTAGGCCTCCACTCAAAAGGAACATACCAAAGTGGCCCAACAAAGAATTGAAATGTGTGTGTGCAGTTTCAAGCAGCTAGCATATACCCTGTTTTATTTCTAGGTCCATTTACATTTACTCTTATTGGTCAAAATGTAGTAAAATGAAAATATTAACTGTTCTAGACAACAAAACGTTGAACCCAAATGCCTAAACATTGAAAACAGTGTAATGTTATTTAAGGATGAATCCTGAATGTATCAAAGAAATTTGAATAAAGTATCTCTAACCCTAACACTACCTCTAAACTGAGCCCTAATCATAACCCTAAACATTAACACAGCCCTATCCCTAACCATAACTTTAACCCTAATTTTAACTGTAATCATTGACCAAATCCTAACTCTAACTCTATCCATTACCAAACTCTAACACTAAGCCTAGTGTTAAATGTAGCCCTATCCCTAACATTTACCCTAGACCTGCTCTAACCCTAACCCTCGCTCTAGCCCTAAATCTATGTCCAACCATAACACTTACCCTAAACCTATCCCTAACCTTAGGCCTATCCATAACCCTAACCTTAACCCTAAAACTAGCCCTAATCCTAACCATAAATGTAGCCCTAATCCTAGCTGTAATCCTATATTTTACCCAAAACTTAAGCCTAACACAAATGCTAAAAATAGGACTAAACCTAACTATATATCTATACCTAAGGCTACTCAAAACCCTAAACCTAACATGAACCCTAACTCTAAGCATATCCATTACTCTAAACCTAATGATAATTTGAGCCTTAACCCTAAACCTTAACCAAAACCAATCCCTAATCCTGACCCTGACCTTAATACACCTACCTCTAAACCTGACCTTTACCATAAACCTAACCCTTACACTATACCTATTCATAACCAAACCCTACAACTATGCTTAACTGTAGTGCTAGACCTGACATTAGTCCTAGCCTTAATCCTAGCCATAACCCAAACCATCATCCAAGCCATAAAACTAGCCTTAATCCTAACCTTCACCCTAACCCTAAACAAAGACATAATCCTAAATATAACCCTAGCCCTAACCTTAACTCTAACTGTATCCATTACCCTAAACATAACCCTTAACTTAATGCTAACACTAAGATTATCCCTAACCCTATCACTACCCCCAAAACTGTCAATTAAACTAAACCTAACCTGAACCCTAAACATATCCCTATATTTACCCTAACCCTAACTCTAACTCTAATTTGAGCTGTAACCCTAAACTCAAACATAAACCAAGCTCTGACACTGACCCTGGCCCTAATAATTCCACTAGCTTTAAACCTTACTCTTACCCTATACCTAATCCTTACAATAGACCTACCCGTAAACCTTTCCCTAAAACTATCCCTAACTGTGACCCTTGACCTGACATTAGCCCTAGCGATAATTCTAGCCCTAACCCTACCCCTTATCCTAGCCCTAAACATAGTGTTAGTCACAATACTAACCCAAACTCCAGGCCTAACTCTGACACTAACCCTTGCCCTAATCTTAGCCCTAATTTAGCCCTATCCCTAACACTAGTCCTAAGACTAACTCTCACATTAGACCTTTCACCCGTTCTAACCCTATCCCTTACAGTAACCCCAAACCTAGCCCTAACTCTTGCCCTATCCTTTGCCCTAGCAGTAACCTTAGATAGAAACTAACTCTAAATCTACTGCTAAACTTAAGACTAAGCCAAACTCTAACACTAGCCCAAACCATAACACTAATCCTAAAAGTAGCCCTAACACTAGACCTAGCTCTAAAACAAAACCTAGCTATAGCTATAACCCTAAACCTTAACCTAATCCAAGCCCTAACCTTAAACCTAGCCCTAATATAAGTTGTAAGCCAAAACACTTAAACTAACCCAGAACCTGATACTGACTCTTACACTACTAGCTCTAAACATCATCCTAACCCTAAACATAACCTGAACAGTAACTCTAGCCCTAAAACCCTAAAACTCACCCTAAACGTTACCCTAGTACTTACATTAGCCCTAACCCTTACCATATCCCTAACTTAACCCAAAACCTAGCCCTAATTCTAACTTTAACCCTAGCCCTATTTGTAACCATAAACCTAGCCCTAAACTGAACTCTATCAATCACCATAACCAAAACCATAACCCTAATGCTAACCCTAGGCAGGAACCCTAATCTTAATCCAATCTATTACCATTAACCTAACATGAATCTAAACCTAAAACTATAATTACCCTAACCCTAACACTAACACTAATTCAAGCCCTAAGTTTAAACCTTAACCTATCCCAAACCCTAACCCTGACCTTAACACTAATAAAAACCCTAGCTCTAAACTTGAACATAACCCTACACCTAAACATTTTCCCTAGACGTAGCCATAATCCTAACCCTAAAACTATGTTTATCCATAATTCTTGCCCTGAATTTAGCCCTAGCCCTAATCCTAGTCCTAAACCTAAAACAAACCTTAGCCCTCATCCTAGCCCTAAACCTAGCTTTAATCATAACCCTAACCTAACCCTACCACTAACCCAAATTGTAACCCTCACACTACATGTATACCTAGGTATAATGACATCTCTTACAATAAACTTAATCCTAACCCTAACCCAAACTTTAGGCTTAAGCCAAACAATGAACATAGCACTAATACTAGCACTATTTTAGCCCTATCTCTAAACCTAACACTAACCCTAGCTCTAAGACTCACTCTAACTCTCACACTATACCTATCCCTAGTTCTAACTCTATCCCTTCCCATAACCCTATCCCTAGCCCTACCCCTTGCCCTATCCCTAGTACCAGCTCTAACCCTAGATCTAACCCTAACTACAAATCTAACCCTAACCCTAAGCCTAAGCTTAACATTTACACTATCCCTAAACCTAACCCTAGGACTAAACTAAAACCAAGCAATAGCCCTAACCCTAAACATTAACTTAAACTAAACCCTAATACTAAACCTAGACCTAAACCTAGTCCTAATTCGAGTTCTAACACTAACTTTAAAACTAACAATGAACCTGACTCATATCCTAACACTCAAACTACTCTCTAAACACTGCCCTCACCTTAAAACAAATGCTAAGAATAACCCTAATAATAATATGAGTCCTATCCCTAACCCGAAAAACCAACCATGACCTGACTCTTATCCTAATAAAAACCCTAGCTATAAATATAACTCAAAACTTAAACCTAACCCCAACACTAAACCTAACCATAACACTAAACCTAACCTAATTTTAAATCTAGTTCTTACATTAGCCATGACCCTTATCCTATTCCTAACCCTAACACAAACACTACCCCTGATCCGAGACCTAAACCTAGATTTAACCCTAAATCTAACACTAATTGTAGCCTTAAACCTAGCTCTAAACCAATCCCCTACCCTAAGAAAAACCCTAAACCTAAGGGTAACCCTAGACCTATCCCTATTTTTTAGGCTAACCAAAACCCTAACTCTATTAATAGCTCTAACCCTAGCTCTCATTCGAGCTCTAACCCTATCCCAAAGTCTAACCCTAACCCTGACCCTTATACTGACCCTATGACTAATCCTAAGTCTAACTCTAACCCTAACTCTAACCCAAAATCTATGGTAATTCTATCCCTAGACCTACCCCTGAAGCTAACTCCCAGCCTAGCCCTAACCATAGCTCAGAACCTAACCTTTAAGCTAAAAAATAACCCTAAACCTAACCCTAGTTCTAACCCTCACCCTAATCCTAACTAAAGACCTAATTCTAACCATAACCCTAGCCATAAACTTAACTCTAACTGTATCAATTTCCCTAAACATTATCCTTATGCAAATGTAACCCTAGGCCTAACCCTAACCCTATCACTATCCCCCAAACTATCAATTACCCTAAACTTAATCTGGACCCTAAACCTAACCTTATCATTACCCTAATGCTAACACTAATGCTAATTCGAGCCCTAACCCTAAACTCAAACCTAAACCAAAGCCCAACACTGACCCTGATATTAATATGTCCCCTAGCTCTAAACCTGACTATTACCCTATACCTAACACTTACACTCGACTTAGCCATAAACCTAACCCTAAAACTATCCCAAACCATAACCCTTACTTTTGCATTAGCCTTAATCCTTGTCCTAAACCTAGCACAAACCCTAGTCCTTATCCTAGCCCTAAACATAGCCTTAATTATATCCCTAACACTAACTCTAGGCCTAACACTAACACTAACCATAGCCCTAATCTTAGCCCTAATTTACCCCTAACCCAAATCCTAACCCTAACCCTAGCCCAAAGACTAACTCTAACTCTCACACTAAGCTTAACACTATACTTTTCTGGAAGCCTATTCCTAGCCTGAACCGTAGGTCTAACCCTAGCCCTATTGATATTCCTGGCCATTACACTAGATCTAAGCCTAACTCTAAATCGAACCCTAACAATAAGCCTAAGCCTAAACCTAACCCTAGCCCTAACCCTAAGGCTAATCCTAAAATTAGCCCTAACGCTAGGCCTAGCTCTAAAACTAAACCAAGCCATTGGCCTAACCCTAAACTTTAACATAAACCAAGCCTTAATCCTAAGCCTAGACTTTAATGTTAGGGTTACAGTTAGGTTTAGGATTAGACTTTGTATTAGGGTAAGGATTATGGTTATGGTTAGGGTTATGGTTACTGTTAGATGTAGGGTTAGGGTTAGGGTTAGTGTTATGTTTAGTGTTAGGGTTAGGTTTAGAATTAGTGTTAGAGTTAGCGTTAGGGTTAGGTTTAGTGTTAGATATAGGGTAAATTTTAGGGTTAGTATTAGGTTTAGGTTTAGTTTTAGGGTTAGTGTAAGGTTTAAGTTATTGTTAGGGTTAATGTTACTCTAGGGTTAGGGTTAGTGTTAGTGTTCAGGTTAATTTTAGGGTTCAGGTTAGGGTTAGTGTTAGGATTAGGGTTAGGGTTTGTGTTAGGGTTAAGGTTTGTGCTAGGGTTAGGTTTAATGTAAGTGTTAGGTTATGTTTAAGGTAGGATTAGGGTTAAGGTTAGGGTTAGTGTTAGTGTTGGGGTTTGCATTAGGATTAGAGTTAAGTTCAGGCTTAGTGTTATGTTTAGTGTTTGTGTTAGGGTTAGCTTTAGGTTTCGGATTAGTGATAGGGTTAGGGTTAGGTTTAGGGTTAGTTTTAGTGTTAGTGCTAGGGTTAGGGTTAGGGTTAAGGTTCATTTTAGGGTTAGGGTTAGGTTTAGTGTTAGTGTTAAATTTAAGTTTAGGGTTATGATTAGCAATAGTGTTAGATTTATCGATGTTTAGGGTTAGCAAAAATGTTAGAATTAGGGATGTTTAGTGTTATGGTTATGGTTAGGGTTAGGGTTAGTGTTAGGGTTTTGGTTACCTTTAGGTTTAGTGTTAGTGTTAGGGTTAGGATTAGGGTTAGTTTTAGGCTTAGTGTTAGGGTTAGAGGTAGTATAAAGGTTAGGTTTACAATTCGGATTAGGGTTAGTGTTAGGGTTAGGGTTATTTTTAGGGTTAGGGTTAGTGTTAGGGTTAGGGTAAGGGTTAGATTTAGTGTTAGTCTTAGGTTTAGGGTTAGAGTTAGGGTTAGTAATAGGGTTAAGTTTAGGGTTCGTGTTAGGGTTATGGTTAGGGTCAGTGTTAGGTTTGGGGTTAGGGTTAGGGTTAAGATTAGGTTTAGTGTTAGTGATTGGGTTAGTGTTAGGGTTATAGTTATGAATAGGTTTATGGTTAGGGATAGGTTTAAGATTAATGTTCGGCATAGGGTGAGGGTTAGTGTTGTGGTTAGGGTTAGGGTTCGGTTTAGGTTTAGTGTTAGGTTTAGTTTTAGGGTTAGGATTAGTGTTAGAGAAATTGTTAGGGTTAGGTTTAGTGTTAAGTTTACGTTTAGGTTTTGGGTTGGGGGTAGTTTTACTGTTAGTTTAGGGTTAGAATAAGTGTTAGTGTTAGAATTATGGTTAGGTTTTGGACTAGGGTTAGGGTTAGTGATAGGTTTAGGGATATGTTTAGGGTTATTGTTAGTGATAGGGTTAGATTAGGTTTTAAGGATAGTGTTAGGGTTATGGCTCAGATTAGTGTAGATTTAGTGTTATTGTTAGACTTAGGGTTAAGTTTAGTGTTGGGGTTAGTGTTAGAGTTAGAATAGGGTTAGGGTTCGTGTTAGGGTTAGGATTAGGGTTCCGGTTATGAATAGAGTTAGTGTTAGGTTTAGGGTTAGTGT
>NW_026006536.1:154597-161154 GCF_001458135.2 Marmota marmota marmota
GGTTAGGGTTAGGGTTAGGTTTAGTGTTAGGGTTAGGATTAGGTTTAGTGTTAGGGAAGGACATTTGTTTGGGTTTAATGTTAGGGTTAGTGTTTGATTTAGGGTTCGGGTTTGGGTTAGGGTTAAGGCTAGGGTTACATTTATGAATAGGGTTTGGGTTAGGGTTAATGTTAGGGTTAAACATTGTGTTAGAGTTAGTGTTAATGTTAGTGTTAGGGTTAGGTTTGTGGTTATGTTTAGTGTAAGGTTTGGGTTAGCGATAAGTTTAGGGTTAGTTTTACAGTTAGGGTGAGGGTTATGTTTATGGTTAGGATTAGTGTTAGGGTTATGGTTAGGGTTTATGTTTGTTGTAAGTTTTGGGTTAGTGTTAAGATTAGGGTTAAGGATAGTGTTAGGGTTACTGATAGGTTTAGATTTAGTTTTAGGGTTAGGATTATGGTTAGTGTTATGCTTAGGTTTAGGGTTAGTGTTAATTTTAGTTTTAGGGTTATGGTTACTGTTAGCCTAAGGGCAGGATTAGGGTTAGGGTTAGGATTAGTGTTGGGGTTAGGGTTAGGATTAGGGTTAGTTTTAAAGTTAGGGTTGGATTTAGGTTTAGGGTTAGCTTTAGGTTTAGTGTTATGGTTAGGGTTAGGGTTTTTAGTTTTAGGGTTAGGATTTAAGTTAAGTTTAAAGATAGGGTTAGTGTTAGGTTTAGGGTTTGTGTTAGGATTAATGTTAGGGTTAGGTTTAGTGTTAGGGTTAGTGTTGGGTTAGGGTTAGGGTTAGGGTTTGTGTTAGGGTTCGTGTTAGGGTTAAGGTTAGGTTTAAAATTAGGCTTAGGTTTAGAGTTACTGTTATATTAGGGTTAGGATTAAGGATAGGTTTAGTGTTAGGGTTCGTGTTAGGGTTAGCATTAGGGTTAGATTTAGGGTTAGTGTTAGCTTAGAGTTAGGCTAAGGGTTTGGGTTAGTTTTGGGTTTAGTGTTATAGTTAGGGTTAGTGTTAGTGTTAGGTTTATGATTAAAGTTAAGTTTGGTGTTATAGTTAGGGTTATTGTTAGGTGTAGCATTAGGTTTATTTTTCAAGTTATGGTAAGGTTTAGGGTTATGTAAGGTTTAGGGTTAGGTTTACTGTTATATTTAGGGTTAGGGTTAGTGCTAATATTATGGTTAGGCTGTGGCTTAAATTTAGTTTTAGGGTTAGGGTTAGTTTTAGGGTTAGGCTTTGGGTTAAAGATAGTGTTAGGCTGAGTCATAAGGTTAGTATTAGGTTTTGTTTTAGGGTTAGGGATAGTATTAGTGCTAGTGTTAGAGTTAGGATTAGGTTTGCGGTTAATATTAGTTTTAGGGTTAGTGTTATGGTTAAGGTTAATGTTGGATTTAGTTTTAGGTTTAGTGTTAGGGTTTGTGTTAAGGTTAGGTTTAGGGTTAGTGTTAGTGTTAGAGTTACAGTTAGGATTAGTGTTAGAGTTAGGATTAGTGTTACAGTTAGAGTTTACATTAGGGTTTTAGTTAGGGTTAGGGTTAGTGTTATGGTTAGATTTATTGTTAGGGTTAGTGTTAGTATTAGGATTAATGTTATTGATTGGGTTAGGGTTAGGATTAGGTTACGTTTAGGCTAAGTGTTAGCGTTAGGGTTGCGTTTCATTTTAGGGTTAAGATTAGTGTTAATGTTAGGGTTAGGGTTAGTGTTAGAGTCAGTTTTAGGGTTGGAGTTAGTGTTATCGTTAGTGTTCAGGTTAGGGTTAAGGTTCTTCATAGTGTTAGGTTTAGAATAAGAGTTATGATTAACCTTAGGGTTAAGGTGAGTGTTACTGTTAGGGTTAGGGTTAGTTTTAGGGTGAGGGTTTGTGTTAGGGTTGATGTTAGGGTTAGCATTATGTTTAGGATTAGTAATAGGGTTAGGGTTGGGGTTAGATTTAGTGTTCATGTTACGGTTATGGTAAGGGTTAGTGTTAGTGTTAGATTTGGGTTAGGGTTAGGTTTTTGTTAGGCTTAGGGAGAGTTGTAGTGTTAGTCTTAAGGCTAGGGATAGGGTGGTGTTAGTGTTATGTGTAGAGCTAGAGTTCATGTTAGGGTTAGTGTTAGGGTTAGCTTTAGGCTTAGGTATAGTGTTAGGCTTAGGTTTAGCATTAGGGTTTAAATTAGGGTTAGTTTTAGAATTAGTGATAGTATTAGGATTAGTGTTATGTTTAGTATTATGGTTAGTGTTAGGTTTTTTCTTAGGTTTAGTGTTATGTTTAAGGTGAGAGTTAGGGTTAGTGTTTGGGTTAAGATAAGTTTTAGGGTTAGGTTAAGGGTTAGTGTTAGGTTTTAGTTAGGTTGTGTTTTAGGGACTGATTTTGGGTTAGTGTTAGCTTTAGGGTTTGGGTTAAATTTAGGGTTATGTTTAGGGTTAGTGTTAGGGTTAGGTATAGTGTTAAGTTTGGGAATAGGTTTAGGGTTAGTGTTAGGGTTAGTGTTAGATTTAGGGTTAGTGTTATGGTGACGGTTAGAGTTAGGGTTACGTTTAGTGTTAGTGTTAGGGTTAGGGTTATTGTTAAGGTTAGGGTTAGGTATAGTGTTAGGGTACATATTAATGTTAGGATTAGTGTTAGTGTTAGGGTTAGGGTTTCAGGTATGCTTTGGATTTGGGTTAGAGTTAAGGCTAGGGTTATGGTTAAGATTAGGGTATGGGTTATGGTTAGTGTTAGTGTTAAACTTTTCATTAGAGTTGGTGTTAGGGTTAGTGTTAGGGTTAGGTTTATGGTTATGGTTAGTTTTAGGGTTGGGGTTAGGGATAAGTTTAGAATTAGTGTTAGTGTTAGGGTTAGAGCTATGTTACGGTTAGTGTTAGTGTTAGATTTAGGGTTAGGGTTCATGTTAAGCTTAGGTTTAGCATGAGTGTTAGGGTTAGGGTTAGCTTTAGGTTTGGTGTTAATATTTGGGTTTGGGTTAGGGTTATGGCTAAGGATAGTGTTAGTGTTACTGCTAGGTTTAGAGTTAGTGCTAGGGTTAGGATTATGGGTAGTGTTATGGTTAGGTTTAGGTTTAGGTTTAGGGTTAGTGTTAGTGTTCATTTCAGGGTTATGTTTAGTGTTTTCCTAAGGGTTATTGTTAGAGTTAGGGTTAGGATTAGTGTTGGGGTTAGGTTTAGGATTAGAGTTAGTTTTAAATTTAGGGTTGGATTTAGAGTTATGGTTAGTGTTGGGTTTTGTGTTAGATTAGGGTTAGGGTTTTTTTAGGGTTAGGGTTAGAATTTAAGTTAAGATTATGTTTTGGGTTAGTGTTAGGGTTACAGATAGGATTAGGGTTAGATTTAGGGTTAGGGTAAGGTTTAGTTTTGTTGTTAGTGTAAGGGTTAGGGTTAGGGTTAGGGTTAGTGTTAGGTTAGGTTTAAGGGTCGGATTAGTGTTAGGGTTAGGGTTAGTGTTAGTGTTAGGGTTTGCGTTATGGTTAGGGTTAGGGTTAGTTTTAGATTTAGGTTAGGGTTGAGTTAGTGTAGGTGTTATCATTAGGATTAGGGTTTGTATTAGGGTTAGTGTTAGTGTTATTGTTTAGAATTAGATTTAGAGTTAGGGTTAGTGCTATATTTAGGGTTAGGTTTAAAAATAGGGTTAGTGTTAGGGTTAGTGTTAGTGTTAGGCTTAGGTTTAGAGTTAGGGTTAGCGTTAGGCTTGAGGTTAGGGTTAGTTTTAGGTTTAGTGTTAAGGTCAGGGTTAGTGTTAGTGGTAGGTTTCTGATTAGGGTTAGGTATGGTGTTAGAGTTAAGTTTATTTTTAAGTTTGTGTCAGGATTATTTTTCGGGTTACGGTTAGGTTTAGTGTTAGGTAAGTTAGTAGTTAGGTTTATGGTTAAGTTTATGGTTAGGGTTAGTGTTAGTGTTAGGCTATGAGTGAAAGTTAGGTTTAGGATTAGTGATAGGGTTAGTGTTAGGACTTGTGTTAGGTTTAGGGTTAGTGTTAGTATTAGGGTTACATTTAGGTTGTGGGTTAGGGTTAGTGTTAGGGTTATAGTTAGTGTTAGGTTTAGTGTTAGGTTTAGGGTTAGGGTTAGAGTTAGTGTTAGGTTTAGTGTTAGGTTTAGGGTTAGGGTTTGTGTTAGGGTTAAGGTTAGGGTTAGTGTTAGTGTTAAGGTTACAGTTAGGATTAGGGTTAGTGTTAGGATTATTGTTAGTGTTCGGGTTTAATTAGGGTTAGTTTTAGGAGTAGGGTTAGTGTTATGGTTAGTTTTAGTGTTAGGGTTATTGTTAGGGTTAGGATTTATGTTATTGATTGGGGTAGATTTAGGGTTAGGTTTACATTTAGGGTTAGTTTTAGGATAAGGGTTCCAGTTCATATTATGTATAGGGTTAGGATTAGTTTTATTGTTAGGGTTAGGGTTAGTGTTAGGTTTAGTTTTAGCATTAGGATTAGTGTTATGATTATGATTATGATTAGTGTTAGGGTTAGGTTTAGGGTTAGTGTTGGGTTCAGGAAAGGATTTAGTGTAAGTTTTAATGTTAGGGTTAAGTTTAGGTTTATTGTAACAAATAGGGATAGGGTTAGGCTTAGTTTTAGTGTTAGGGTTAGTGTTAGTGTTATGGTAAGGGTTGGTGTTAGAGTTTAGTTTAGGTTTAGGGATAGTGTTAAAGTTGGGTTAGGTTTCAGGTTAGATTTAGGGTTATAATTAGGGTTAGGTTTCGGGTTAAGGTTAGGGTTAGCCTTAGGTTTAGGGTTAGTGTTAGGCTTAGTGTTAAGGTAGGGTTAGGTTTAATGTTAAGTTTCGGGTTACAGATAGGGTTAGGGTTAGTGTTAGGGTTAGGTTTATGGTTAGGATAAGGGTTACAGTAAGTGTTAGGTTAGGTTTAGAAGTAAGATTAGGCTTTGGGTTTGGGTTTGTGTTAGTGTTAGGTTTCAGTTAGGGTTAGTGTTAGGGTTATTATTAGGGTTAGGGTTAGTGTTGGGTTAGTGTTAGTGTTAGTGTTATGGATAGGGTTTGTGTTAGGGTTAGTATTGGGGTTAGAATTAGATTTATGATTAGTATTAGGCTTAGGGTTAGGGTTGGGGTTAGGGTTATTGTTAGGGTTCATGTTAGGGTTCGAGTTAGGGTTAGGGTTTGGGTTAGTTTTAGGGTTAGTATTAGTGTTAGGGTTAGGGTTAAGTTTAGCAATACTGTTAAGTTTATGGATAAGTTTATATTTAGTGTTAAATTTAGGGTTAGTGTTAGGGTAAGTGTTATGTTTAGGGTTAGGTTTAGGGATAGGGTTAATGTTAGGGTTAGAATTTGGGTGAGGTTTCAGGTTTAGGATAGAGTTAGCCTTAGGTTTAAACTTAGTGTTTGGGTTAGTGTTAAGGTTAGGTTTAGGTTTAGTGTTAGTGTTAAAGTTAGGTTTATGGTTAGGTTAAGAGTTACAGTAAGTGTTATGTTAGGTTTAGAAGTAGGATTAGGGTTAGGGTTTGGGTTAGTGTTAGTTTTAGGTTTGAGATTGGGTTAGTGTTAGGGTTATTGTTAGGGTTAGTGTTATAGTTCGGTTAGTGTTAGGGTTAGAGTTAGGGTTAGTGTTAAGGTTAGGATTAGATTTAGGATTAATGTTAGGCTTAGGGTTAGGGTTAGGGTTAGGATTGAAGTTATGTTAGGGTTAGGGTTCTTGTTAGGGTTAGGGTTAGTTTTAGGGTTAGTGTTAGTGTTAGGGTTTGGGTTAGGGATACGTCTACGTTTATTGTTAGGGTTAAGGTTAGTGTTGGAGTTAGTGTTATGTTTAGGGTTAGATTTAGTGATAGGTTTATGGTTATGGTTAGCCTTAGGATTAGGTTTAGGTTTATTGTTATTGTTAGCATTATGGTTAGGTTTAGGGTTAGTTTTAGGGATGGTGTGAGGATAAGTTTTAGTGTTAGGGTTATGTTTAGGTTTAGGTTCAGTATTAGGATTAGTGTTATATTTAGGGTTAGTTTTAGTGGTTGGGTTAGGGTAAGCTTTAGGGTTAGGTTAAAGTTTAGGTTTAGGTTTAGTATTAGGTTTAGGTTTAGATTTAGAGTTACAATTAGAGTTAGTGTTAGGGTTTTGTTTAAGGTTAGTTTTCACGTTATTTAGGGGTTGGTTTATTGTTAGGGTTTGGGTTAAAATATGTTTTAGGTTTAGAAATAGGTTTAGTGTTAGTTTTAGGGTTTTATTTAGGATTAGGGTAAGTGCTTGGATTGGTGTTAGTGTTAGGGTTTGCATTAGGGTTAGTGTTAGATTTTCTGCTAGGGTTAGATTTAGGTTAGTGTTAGTGTTAGAGTTCATTTTTGGATTAGGGTTAGTGTTTGTTTTCGTGTTAGAGTTAAGGTTAAGTTTAGGGTTAGTGTTAATTTAGGCTTAAGTTTCATCATAGTGTTATGGTTAGAGTTAGAGTTAGGATTAATGTTAGGGTTAAGGTTAGTGTTAGTGTTAGATTTAGTGTTAGGTTTAGGAATATGTTTAGGGTTTGTTTTAGGGTTAGCATTAGGTTTATGGTTAGGATTAACTTATGGTTACCATTAGGGTTTGAGTTAGGTTTAGGATTAGGTTTAGAGTTAGGATTATGTTTAGGGTTAGGGTTAGTGTTAGGGTTAGGTTTAGTGTTAGGGTACGCATTAG
>NW_026006536.1:161851-180562 GCF_001458135.2 Marmota marmota marmota
GTTAGGCTTAGGTTTAGTGTTAGGCTTTGAGTTACCAATAGGTTTAGGGTTAGTGTTAGGGTTAGGATTAGGGTTAGTTTTAGGCTTAGTGTTAGGGTTAGGTTTAGTATAAAGGTTAGGCTAAAGTTCGGATTAGGGTTAGGCTTAGAGTTAGTGTTAGTGTTAGTGTTAGGGTTAGGATTAGTGTTAGGATTAGTGTAAGGTTTAGGTTTAGAGTTAGTGTTAGAGTTAGGGTTAGAGGTAGTGATAGGGTTAAGTTTAGGATTCATTTAGGGTTAGGGTTAGGGTGAGTGTTAGGTTTAGGGTTAGGTTTAGGGTTAAGTTTAGGTTTAGTGTTAGTGATTAGATTAGTGTTAGGTTTAGGATTATGGATAGTGTTAGGGTTATGGATAGGTTTAAGATTAATGTTAGGCATAGGGAGATGGTTAGTGTTATGGTTAAGGTTAGGGTTCGGTTTAGGTTTAGTGTTAGGGTTAGTTGCCACGTTAGGATTAGTGATAGAGTTAGGGTTAGGTTTGTGTTAAGATTAGGGTTAGGGTTAGTGTTAGGATTAGTGTTAAAGTTAGAGTTTGCATTATGGTTTGTCTTAGGGTTAGTTTTAGTGTTATGGTTAGTTTTAGTGTTAGGGTTAGTGTTAGTGTTAGGATTAATATTATTGATTGGGTTAGGGTTAGGTTTAGAGTTACGTTTAGAATTAGTGTTAGGGTTCTGGTTTGTCTTAGGGTTAGGGTTAGGGTCAGTTTTAGTGATAGGTTTAGGGTTAGTGTTAAGGTTAGTTTTGGGGTTAGGATTAGTGTTATGATTACGATTAGTGTTATGGTTAGAGTTAGGTTTTGTGTTGGGTTCAGGAAAGGGTTTAGGGTAAGTGTTAATGTTAGGGTTAAGTTTAGGTTTAGTGTAACAAATAGAGATAGGGTTAGGCTTAGGGTTCGTGTTAGAGTTAGGGGTACATTTAGGGTTAGTGTTATGTTAAGGGTTATATTAATTGTTAGGGTTAGTTTAAGAGTTAGATTTAGTGTTAAGTTTAGGGTTAGATTTAGATTTAAGTTTAGGTTTAGTGTTATTTTTAGGATAAGTTTTAAGATTAGGGTTAGGGTGTTAGGGTTAGTTTAAGAGTTAGGATTAGAGTCAGGGTTATGGTTAGTTTTAGGGTAAGAGTTAGGGTTAGTGTTAGGGTTAGGGGTTGTGTTAGGGTTACGTTTAGGTTTAGGGTTAGGGTTATGGATAGGATTAGCATTAGAATTAGGTTTAGGCTATGGTTAGGTTAAGTGTTAGGGTTCTGGTTAGGGTTACTGTGACTATTAGGTTTAGGTTTAGAGTTAGGGTTAGGGTTTTTGTTAGGTTTAAGGTTCATTTTAGTTTCAGGGTTAGTCTTAAGTTTAGGGTTATGTTTAATTTTAGGGTCAGTGATAGGAATAGGTTTGGATTTAGGGTTATTGTTATTGTTAGGGTTAGGGTTAGGGTTAGGGTTAGGGTTAGTGATAGGGTTAGGGTTAGGATTTGTGTTAGTTAAGGGTTAGGGATATGGTTATGTTAAGTTTAGAATTATGGTTTAGGTTAGGGTTTGTCTTTGGTATATGCTTAGTGTTCGCGTTAGGGTTAGGGTTACTGTTAGCATTAGGTTAGGTTTAGAGTTATGGTTAGGGATAGGGTTTGTTTTAATATTAGTGTGAGGTTAGGATTGGGATTACAGTTAGGTTTAGCATTAGGGTTAGGGTTAAGTCCAGAGTTAGGTTTAAGTTTATGATTAGGTTTAGTGTTAGGGTTTAGTTAGGTTTAGGCTTAGTGTTAAAGTTGGGTTAGGTTTAGGGTTAGTGTTAGGATTTGTATTAAGGTAGGGTTAGGTTAAGTGTTAAGGTTTGGGTTTCAGTTAGGTGTATGGTTAGTGTTAGGATTAGGTATATGGTTAGGTTAAGGGTTACAGTAAGTGTTAGGTTAGGTTTAGTTGTAGGATTAGGGTTAGGGTTTGGGTTAGTGTTAGTGTTAGGTTTGACTTAGGTTTAGTGTTAGTGTTAGTGTTATGATATGGTTAGTGTTATTGTTAGTGTTAGAGTTAGGGTTTGTGTTAGGGTTAGGGTAAGGGTTTGTGTTAGGGTTAGGGTTAGGGTTATTTTGAGGGTTATTGTTAGTATGAGGGTTAGGTTTAGGTTTAGCAATAGTGTTAAAGGTAGGGATATGTTTATGTTTAGTCTTAGGGCTAGGGTTAGTGTTAGGGATAGTGTTATGTTTAGGGTTAGGTTTAGGGATAGGTTAAAAGGTAGTGTTAAGGTTAGGTTTAGTGTTTTGGTTGGGTTTATGTAAAGAATTAGGTTTAGATTTAGGGTTATGGTTAGTTTTAGTATTAGTATAAAGGTTAGGGTTAGGGTGAGGGTTAGGGTTTGTGTTAGGTTTAGAGTTAGGTTTCAGGGTTGTGTTAGGATAGTTTTAGGGTTAGAGTTAGGGTTATGAATAAGATTCAGTTTAGTTTTTGGGTTAGGCTTAGTGTTAGGTTTAGGGTTAGGTTTAGGTTTAGTGATAGTGTTAGTTTTGGGATTAGGTTTTGTGTTAGGATATGGGTTAATGTTAGTGTTAGTGTTAGGATATGGGTTAGGGTTAGTGTTAGTGTTAGTGATAGGCTTTGGTTTAGGGTTATGATTAAGTAAGTGTTAGGGTTAGTGTTAGGTTAGGTTTAGGGTTATGGTTTGGGTTAAGGTTTATTTTCGGGTTAGGGTTAGGGTTACGGATAGGGATAGGGTTAGGGTTAGTGTTAGGGTTAGGGTTAGAATTAGTGATAGGTTTAGTGTTAGGTTTAGGGTTAGCGTTAGGGTTATGGTTATGGTAGGGTTAGACTTCTGGTTAGGGTTAGGGCTACCATAAGGTTTAGAGTTAGTGTTATGGTTAAGGTTAAAATTTGAGCTAGCCTTAGGGTTATTGTTAGGGTTAGGGTTAGGCTTAGTGTTAGAATTAGTTTAGGGTTAGGTTTAGGCTAAGAGTTTTTGTTAGGGTTAGATTTAGGGTTAGAGTTAGGGTATGGGTTAGGTTTACGGTTAAGGTAAGTTTTAGGGTTACAGGTAGAATTAGAGTTAGAGTTAGGGTTAGGGTTAAATTAGGGTTAGAGTTAGGGTTATGCTAATTTAGGGTTAGAGTTATGTTAGGGTTAGCGTTAGGGTTAGTGTTTGTGTTAGTTTTATGGTTAGGGTTAGGGTTGGTGTACAGTTAGGGTTTGATTAAGGTTAGGGTTAGGTTTATGGTTAGTGTTGGGTTATGTGTTAGGTTTAGAGTTAGTATTATGTTATTGTTATGGTTAGGGCTAAGGTAAGTGTTAGGGTTAGAGTTATGGATAGGTTTAGGGTTTGTGTTATTTTTGGAGATCAGGTTAGGTTTAAGATTGTGGTTAGCATTAGGATTATCCCTAAACATAACATTAACCCTAGAACTAACATTAACCCAAATCCTAACACTAACACTAACCCTAACCTATGGGTAACCATAAAACTAACCCTAACCCTAAACCTGTGCCTCACTTTAATTCTCTAACTAACCATAACCCAAAACGTATATCTAACTTTATCCCTAGCAGAAACCATAAACATAACACTTACCCTAACACAATTCATAACTCTAACCCTAATGCTAACCCTAACACTATCGCTAACCTTAATCTTTATCCTAACTCTAAAACTAACCCTAAACATTACCCGAACTCTAACTATAAATATAATGCAAAAACTAAACCTAACCATAACCCTAAATATAATCCTAAAAATAACCCTAAACTTAACCCTAAGCCTAACTGTAACTTTAACCCTAACACTAATCCTAAACCAAAGAGTAACCCTAATTTGTTCTGAATCATAAACCTAAACCTAACTCGAACCCTAAACTTCACACTCACCCTAAGCCTAACACTAACCCCAAACCTAATCTTAATCCTTAAAATAACACTTACCCAAAATGTAACACTAAGCCTAAACCTAATATTAAACATAAACCTAACCTTATTTCTAAACCTAACACTAACCCTAACCCTAACAGTAACTCTATCCGTAACCCTAATGTAACCCTCATCCTAACCCTATCAAAAACCCTAACCAAAACCCTAACCCTAACCCTAACATAACCCTAACACTAAACCATACATAACTCTAAACCTAACCCTAACTATAAACCTAACACTAATTCAAACCCAAATATTAACACTAACCCTCACCCCAAACCTAACCCTATACTAACCCTAACCCTAACCTCACCCTAAACTTAACACTAAGCTTAAACCTAACTATACCCTAACCCTGACACTAACCTTAACCCTAAACCTAACACTAACCATAACCCTAAAACTAACACTAACCCTCAATCTAACCCTAAAACTAACCATAAAACTATCTCTAACCCTAACCCTAACACAAACCCTAACCTTAACCCTAACACTATCAAAAACATTAACCCTAATGCTAACACTAATTCTAACACTAACCCTAATTCTAAAACTAACCCTAAGAATAACCCTAATGCTAAATGTAAACCTAATGTTGATCTTTACTGTAACCCTAATGCTAAAATTAACATTTACCTAAACATGACACTAACCCTAACCCTAAAATTATCCCTTACCGTAACCATAAAGTGAATCCCAACCCTAACCCTCACCCTAACTCTAATCCTAATGAAACCCTAACCCTAATTCTAACACAAACCCTAACCCAAACCAAAACCCTAAACCTAACCTAACCCTTACCTAACCCTAAACCTAAATCTTACCCGAAACCTAAACCTAACCTGCTCCCAAACCCTAACGCTAATTCTAATACTAACTCTGATTCCAATGCTAACATTAACCCTAAACCTAACTATAACCCAAACCCAAACACTAATGCTAACCCTAACTATAACTGTAATCTTAACACTGACCCTAAGACTAACCCTAATCCTGAGACGAACCCTAGCTCTAACCCTAACCCTAATCTACCTTTAACCATAACCCTAACACTAAAAGTTAACATGATCCTAAACCTAACCCTTACCCTAAACTTAACCCTAAACATAACCCTAACCCTAACACTAACATAACACTAACATGAACCCTAACCCTAAACCTAACTCTAACCCTCACCCTAAACCAAACCCTAACACTAACTCTAACCCTATCCCTAACACAAACCCTAACCCTAATCCTAACCCAAAAACAACCCTAACACTAACACTCTCCATAACCCTAACCATAACCCTAACACTAACACTAACCCTAAATTAAATACTAAACTTAACCTAATGCTAACACTAAAAATTATCACAACCCTAATCATAACCCTAAAGCAAATGGTCAACCTGATACTAGACCTGAATCTCACCCCAACCCTAACCTTAAACCTAACACTAACCCTAACCCAAACACTAAAACGAAACCTAACCTTAATCCTAAATATAACACTAACCCTAACCCTAATCCTAACACTAACCCTACACTAACATTAACTCTAACACTAAATATAACCCTAACCCTAAACCTAACACTAACACTAACCCTAACCCCAACCCTAAATCTAAACCTTACACAAACAATATCCTTAATCCTAATACAAACCATAAGTTGAACCCTAACACTAATGTAAACCAAACTCTAACCCTAACCCTAACACTAGTCTTAAACCTAACGTTATTGTAATACTAACACTAACCCTAATCCTAACACTAACACTAAACTAACCCTAAACCTAAACCTAACACTAAATATAAATAAATAAACCTAAACATAAAACTAATCCTAACACTAACCTTAACCCTAAAATTAAACCTAAACCTAAACCTTACACAAACCCTAACCTTAATCCTAATATGAACCATAAATCTAACCCTAAACCTAATCTAACCCAAACCCTATCTCTAACTCTAGCACTAATCTTAACCCTAACACTTACCCTAACCCTAACACTAACCTGATCCTTAAATCTAACTTTAACCCTAATCCTAAACTTTATCATAACCCTAACCATAACCCTAAGTGTAACCCCAACACAAACCATAATGCTAAAGCTAACACTAACCTAAAAGCTAACCCTAACAATAACCCTAACTGTAACTCTAAAACTAATACTAACTCTAACCTTAACTCAAACCCTAAACCGAAATTTTACCCTAACCCTAACTATAACACTAACACTAACCATAACCCTAATGCTAACACAAACCTAACCCTAACCCTAACTCTAACCCCAACTCTAACCCTAACCCTAACCCTAAAACTAACACTAAATCTAAGCCTACAACTAACTCTAACAACAACCCTAATCTTAAGCCTAACTCTAACCCTCACCCTAATTCTAACCATAAGGTATCCCTAAACATACCCTAATTTTAACACTAATCTTAAACATAACTATACCCCTAATCCTAACCCTAACACTAACCCTAAACCTAACCCTAACTTTAAATCTAAAGCTGACACTAATCCAACCTTAACCCTAACATGAAACTTAAAACTAACCCTAACCCTAACCTAAACATAACATTAACCCTAACCCTAACCCTATCTTGAACCCTAACACTAACCTAACCATAACCATAACCCTAACCCTAACTGTAACCAGAATATTAAACATAATCCTAACAATAATCCTAAAACAAATCCTAACCCTAACTACAACACTAACCATAAACCTGACCCTAACACTAACCCTAACCATAACCCTACACTTACACTAATTTTATCGTAACCCTAATGAAAACATAACCCTTACCCTAAAACTTAACATGTACCCTAGCCCAAACCCTAAAACTAACCTTAACACTAACCCTAAACATAATCCAAACCTTAACACTATCCCTAACCCTAAACCTAACCCTAATCTTAACCCTATCTCTAACCATAACTCTAACCCTATTCGTAACGTATCACTAACATTAACCCTAACTCTTTCCCTAAAACTAAACCCAACCTGGAACTAACCCTAGCAATAACCCTAACCTCAACCTAACCCTAAACCTAAATCTAATCCTAACACTAATCTTAGCCCTAACTCTAACACTAACCCTAAACCTAACCCTAACACAAACCCTAAAACTAACCCTTACACAAACCCTAATCCTAACAGTAATGTGAAATCAAACACTAACCTTAATCCTAAACCTAAACCTAAACCTAATCCTAACAATAACCTTAAACCTAACTCTAAACCTAACCCTAACACTTACTCTAACCCTAAAACTAACCCTAACCTAACACTAACCCTAAGCCTCACCGTAACCCTAACTCTAACCATCACACTAATTCTAACTCTAATTCTACACTAACTTTAAACCTAAGTCTAACACTAAACCAAAACTAATCCTGAACCTAACCATAACCCTAAACATAACACTAGCCATAACCATAAACCTAACCCTAAAACTAACGATAACACTAAACCTAAACCTAACCATAACATGAATCCTAACAATAACTGTAAACCTTACACTAATCCTAACCCTAAAATTAACACTAACACTAACCCTAACCCTTAACCTAACCCTAACCCTAAAACTAATCATAACCCTAACACTAAACTAAACCTAACCCTAAACCTAACCCTAACACTAACCCTAAAGCTAACCTAACCCTAACCCTAACCATAAACATAATGTTACCCTAACCCTAACCCTAACCATAAACCTAACTCAAACCCTATAGCAAACATAACCCTAACCATAACCTAACACTAACCCTAACCCTTACCTAAACGTAACCCTAACCCTAACAAAAACACTAACCCTAACACTAACCCTAATGCTAATTTAACACTACCCCTAACCCCAACACTAACCTTGTCACTATCCCTAACCCTAACCCTAACCCTAACACTAACATTAATGTTAACCCTAACCCTAACACTATACCTATTCTAACCGTAACTGTAAAACTAACCATAACCCTAAACTTACACCTAACACAAACCCTCTTCCTAAACATAATCCTATCTGTAACACTAACCCTAACTCTAACACGAACAAAAACCTAAACCTAAGTATAACACTAACACAAATAATAAACCTAAATATAACCATAACCCTAAATGCAACACTAATCCTAACCATAACACTAACACTAAACCTACCTTTTAACACTAACCCTTACAGTAAACCTAAACCTAAAACTTACCCTACCAGAAACCATAATTATTACCCTAACACTAACCTAACACTAACCATAACACTAACCCTAATGCTAATTCTAAACTAAACATAACCCTAATCTGAACCATAACCCTAACCCTAACCTAAAAACTAAACTTAACCCTAACCCTAACCCTAACATTAACCAAACCCTAACCCTACCATAACACTAATTCTAGCCCTATCTCTAACCCTAAAAGTAACCCTAAATATATCCCAAACTCTAACACTATCCCTAACTTTAACCCTAAGACTAACACTAACATATACACTAAACCTAACTCTAACCCTAACTCTCACACTGTCCCAAAACCTAACAAAAACTGTAACCCTAATCCTAATCCAAAGAATTCCCTGAGCTCTAAACCTGACCCTTACCCTAAATCTAAAACTTACACTAGACGTAGCCATGAGCCTAACCCAATATCTATCTTTAACAATAACCCTAGACCTGATATTAGCCCTAGCACTAATCCTAGCCCTGAATCTAATACAAACACTAGCTTAAATCCTAGACCTACATCTAGCCTTAATCATAACCCTAACCCAAACCCTAGACCAAACCCTAACTATAACTAACCCTTACCCTACATCTAAACCTAGCTGTAACACCATTTATTATCCTAAACTTAAACCTAACCCTATACCTATTGCTAGGCTTAAAGTGAACATTAATCCTAACCTTAATCCTAGCCATAATTTAACCCTATCACAAACCCTAAACTCTAATTTTAGCCCTATTACTAACTCTAACTCTCACACTAGTCCTACCCCTAGTTCTAAACCTATCCCTTACCATAATACTAACCTGGCCCAAACCCATGCCCTATCCTTAACCCTAGCCTAATCCTAGATTTAACCTAATTATAAATGTAACCCTAACTCTAAGTCTAAGCCTAACACTAACACTAGCCCAAACCCTAATACTAGTTTTAAAACTAGCACTAACTCTAACTCTAGGATGAAAACAAAACTGAGCAATAGCCTAACCCTAAACCTTAACTTAAATCAAACCCTAAACTACTACAAAAACTAAACATAGCCCTAATCGAGTCCTTACTCTAACCTTAAAACTAACCCTGATCCTGACTCACATCCTAACACTCACCCTAGCTCTAAACATGATGCTAAACTTAAAGCGAAACCTAACAGTAAACCTAGCTGTAATTCGAGTCCTAACTAAAACCCTAAAACTAACCCTGATCCTGACTCCTATCATAAAAGTAATTCTAGCTCTAAATATCACCCAAACACTAACCCTAACTCTAACACGAACAAAAACCTAAACCTAAGTATAACACTAATACAAACAATAAACCTAAATATAACCATAACCCTAAATGCAACACTAATCCTAACCGTAACACTAACACTAAACCTACCTTTTAACACTAACCCTTACAGTAAACCTAAACCCAAATCTAACTTTAACACTAGAACTACCCCTAACGCTAATCCTACAACTAACCCTAATTTTTACCCTGGTTCTTACATTACCTGTTGCCCTAACATTAGCCCTAACACTAACACAAAATCTAGTCCTAATCCGAGCCCTACACACAGCTTTAACCCTAACCCTAACCCTAACCCTACCCCTAACACTAGCTCTAACACTATCCTTAACCCTAAGCAAAACGCTAACACTAATGGTTACCCTAGACCTATCCTTCATCCTCAGCCTAATCAAAACTCTCACCATATTAATAGTCTTAACCCTAGCCCTCATTCTAGCTTGAACCCTATCCCAAACTTTAACCCTTATACTGACCCTTATTCTGACCATAACACTAACCTAGGTCTAAACCTGACACTAATGCTAGACCAAACCATAATGCTAGCCCTACCAGTAAACTTATACCTAAATCAGAACCTATCACTAGCCATAGACCTAAACCTAATCCTTAATTTAGACTTAACTCTAGCTCGAGACCTAAAGAAAAACCTAGCCTTAGCCCTAACAATAACCCTTAACATAACACAAAGTCTAACATTACTCCTAGACATAAACCTAGTCCCAATTCTGGCTTTAACCTTAACTCTAACTCTAACCTGAACAATGACCCTGCCTTTAACACTAAACCTAACTCTAAACCTGACCCTAACCAAAAACCTAAACCTAACACTAGACATAGTCATAACCCTAACCCTAAAACTAGCCTTAATCATAATCCTAGTTCTTACATTACCCATAGCCCTAACTCTATGCCTTAACCTAACTCAAAACCTAGAGCAAATTATAGGCCTAAATCTAGCTCTAAGCATAACACCAATCCTAACCCTAGCTCTAACCCTAACCCTGAACCTTACCCTAGCCTTAGTATTAAACCTTATTCAAAGCCTAAAATAATATAAATATAAATATAAACTTATATCTATACCTTACTCTAAACCCTAACCCTAGCCCTAACCCTGAACTTAACCCTATCCCTAAACCAAGCTCTAAAACTACACCTTACCTAATCCTACACCTGACTCTATTGATAACCCTAGCCTTAACCCTAACTGTAACATGAATTTTAACCAGAAAATTAACAATAGACCTAACCCTAAAACAAACACTCGCCATAACCCTATCCCTAGCTCAAAACCTAAACTGTACCATAAACCTAAACATAACTGTAGCCTTAACATTAACACTGAAACTAAATCTAACCATAAACCTAAACCTAAACCTACATCTAACCATATCCATTACCCTAAACCTTATCCTAACCCTAAGGATAATCCTAGCCCTCACCTTAACCCTAACCCTAAACCTACCATAATCCTGTCCCTAGACCTAAGGCTGAATCTAATCCTCAACCTAGCCCTATCAATAACACTTGCTCAAAAACTAGCCCTTACCCTAAACATAAACCTAGCCAAAAACCTAACCCCAATCCTACCCCTAATCTTAATCATAACCATAGCCCAAACCCTAGATATAACTCTATCCATTACCTAACCATAACCCTAAACCTAATGCTAAACCCAGCCCTAACCCTAACCCTAACTTTATCCCTAGCCCTTATTCTAACCTGAAGCCTCAACCTACCCCTAACAGTTACTCAATACCTGACCCTTATCCTTGACCTAACCATAAGAAAATGATAATCCTAACCCTAACACTAACCCTAGCCCTAATCCTAAACTTAAAACTAGACTTCAACTTAGCTCTAACCCCACCCATTACCCTAAACATAACCATAAAGGTCATGACAACCCTATCCCTAACCCTAAATCTACTCTAACCCTAACTGAAAACCTAAGCCTAGACCAAACCATAAACCTAACCCTTGCCATAGTCCTAACTCTAGCTCAAACTCTAATAATTATGCTAAACTTAACACTAACCCTAGTCCTAAACGTACACCTAACCCTAACCCTAACCCAACATCTAAACCTGTCCATTACCTTAACCCTAAAGGTAAACCTAATCCTAACCCTAACCCTAATCCTAAACCTAACCTTATCCTTAGCACTAATCCTAGCTCAAACCCTAACCCATACCCTAACCTAACCCTAGCCTTTACCCTAAACCTAACCCTAACTCTAGCCCTGATCTTAAACATAACCCTAGCTTTAAACCTATCTCTAAACCTATCCATTACCCTAATGATAACCATAAACCTAATGCTTACCCTAGGCCTAACCCTAACCCTATCCATTACCCTAAATCTAACATTGAGCCCTAAACCTAACCTGAAGCCTAAACCTAACCTTATCCATACCCTAACCCTAACTCAAACCTAATGCTAATTTGAGCCATAACCCTAAACCTCAACCTAACCCAAAAAAAAACCTGACTCTGACTATAATAATACCCCTAGCTCTCAACTTCAACCTCACTCTAAACCTAACTCTGAAACTAGATTTAGCCACAAATCTTACCCGAAAACTATCCCTAACCATAACCCTAGACCTGATATTAGCCCTAGCCCTAAATCTTGCCATAACCCTAAAACAAACGCTAGCCCTCATCCTTGCCCTAAACCTAGCCTTGATCTTAACCCGAACCATAACTCTAGCCCTATCCTTAAT
The DNA here is from genome assembly GCF_001458135.2 of Marmota marmota marmota. Classification (NCBI taxonomy): domain Eukaryota; kingdom Metazoa; phylum Chordata; class Mammalia; order Rodentia; family Sciuridae; genus Marmota; species Marmota marmota. The sequence continues at coordinate 173,999 of NW_026006536.1, forward strand.
TTTGTCCCTTGCCCTAATTCTAAACCTTTTTATAACCCCATACCTTCCCCCAAATCTAATCCTAACTCTAACTCTAGACTTAACCATTACACTAATCTTAGACATGATCCTAGCCCTAATTTAGCCCTCACCCTAACACTAGTTACTAAGAATAACTCTAACTCTCGCCCTAGGCCTATTCCTAGATCTAACCCTATCCCTTACCATAACCCTAACACTTGCCCTATCCTTAGCCCTAACACTAGCCCTAGCCCTAACACTAGAACTAACCATAACTCTAAGTCCAAACATAACTCTAAGCCTAAACCTCACACTAACACTATCCCTAACACTAACACTAATCCTAAAACTATCCCTAATCTAGTTCAAGACGTAAAACAAAACCAAAATGGAAATCAAACAGGGTTGGTGCTACCTGCATGAAACTTCACACACTCAATCAATTCGCTGTCACCATGCTCTGGTTTGTTCCTTGTGAAAGTACCTTAAGCTGAAGAATTTTAAAAAAAAAATTTATCCAAGAGCTCTTTAGGAGAAAACAGGGGATATAGGCATGTACTGAAACACCTTCCCCAATTATTGGTCAGAATTTTTGATACTGGGCAGGATTCATCTGTTACCTTCTCTACTAGGCAACGCTAATTTGGTGCTTCTATACTCAAGCTACATAAACAGGAATGGCTTAGTTTTAGGATTTGGGTTAAGGCTAGGGTTAGAACTAATGTTTTGGTTAGAGTTAGTTTTGTTCAAATTCCTTTGATACTGGTCAGAATTCATCTTTTACCTAGCATTAACATGTTTCTCAGTTTGGGCCTTCTCAGTTCAAGTTTCACTGTCAGGAACAGTGTGTGTTTTAGGTTTCACTTAATCTTGAATTCTATGTGTTAGGGTTAGTTTTAGGGTTAGGGATATGTGTCAGTTTTGTTTTAGGGCTAGGGCTAGGTTTAGGGCTGGATTTTGAATTAGTGTTAGGGTTAGGGATAGTGTTAGGGTGAAGTTTATTCTTAGGGTTAGGGTTAGATTTAGAGTTAGAGTGAGATTCAGGGTTAGGATTAGGGCTAGTGTTTGTGTTTCAGTAAGGGATAGGGTTAGAATTGGGGGAACGGCTAGGGCAAGAGTTAGATTTAGATTTAGGACTAGGCTTAGGGTTAAGGTCAGGGTTAAAGCTAAATTATGGCTAGGAGTAGGGCTAGGGTTAGTGTTAGGGTTAGTCCTAGGGGTAGGGCTAGGTTTAGGATTAGCATTGAAGTTAGAATAAACTTTAGGGGAATGGGTGGGGTTATAGTTAGCTTTAGGGCTAGGGTGAGGGTTAGAATTAGGATTATGGCTATGGTTAGTGTATTGGTTATGATTTAGGCTAGGTTTAGGTATATGGTTTCTGTTAGGTTCAGGGCTAGAACTAGGGCTAGGGCTAAAGTCAAGTCTAGGGTTATGATTAAGGATAGTTCTAGAGTTAGGTTATGGCTAGGTCTAGTGTCAGAGCTATGTCTATGGTAAGGGTCAGGTTTAGTGTAATGGATGTTAGATTTAGGGTTATAGTTAGTGTTAGGGTATGGATTTGGGCTAGTCTTAGGATTAGGTTTAGTGTAAGGCTTAATGTTTCAGCTAGGGTTAGGGCTATGGTGAGGTTTAGGTTTATGGTTAGGTCTTGGGATATATTTATGTTTAGGGTTAAGTTTAGTGTAAGGGATAGGGTTACAATTAGGTTTAGGGTTAAGGTTAGGGTAATTGAAAGGGTTAGAAATAAACTTTGAGCTAGGATTAAGTTTAGGATAAGAGCTAGGGTTAGTGTTATTGTTTAGGATAGGGCTAGGGTAATTTTTAGGGTAAGGGTTTGGCTTTGAGCTAGGGTTAGGTCAAAGGCAAGGGTTAGTGTTAGGGTTAGTGTTAGGGCAGGGTTAGGGTTAGGGTTATATTTAGGTCTATGTTTAGGCCTAGGCTAGGTTTGGTGTTAGGTTTAGGGATAGGGTTAGGACTATGGTTAGGGTTAACGCTACTGTTAGGGTTAAGATTAGGGTTAAAATAGATTTAGGGCTAGGGTTATGTATTGGGCTAATATTAGGGTTAGTTTTATGGCTAGGTCTAGTGTTAGGACTAGGTTTTGGGATAGGATCAGGTTTAGAGATAGGTTAATATTAGGGTCAGGGTCAGTGTTCCAATTAGGATAAGAGTTAGGTTTAGAGGAAAATTAGGACTAGTGTTAGGTCTCAGGGTAGGGTAAGTTTTTAGTTTAGGTTAAGAATTATTGTTATGGCTAAAGCTAGGATTTTGTTTAGGTGTAGGGCTAGAATTATAGCTATATTTAGGATTAGTTTTGGGTCTAGATCTAGTGTTAGGCTTAGGTATAAATTTAGGCTTATCGGTAGGGCTAATGTTAGGGTTTGGTTTATAGTTAGGGTCAGATTTAGACCTAGGGTTACTGTTAGGATAAGAATAAGGGTCATAGTTATGGTTAGAACTAGAATGAGAACTAGGGTTAGGACTAGAAATACTGTTAGTGTTTAAGTTAGGCTAAGAATTAGGGTTAGGACTAGGGTTAGCATTTAGTTTAGGTTTTGGCTTAGGGTAAGTGATAGGGTTAGAGGTAGGGTTAGGGCTCAGGTTAGGGTTAGGGTTAGAGTTAGGGCTAGTGTTAATGTTAATATTAGATTTTAAGTTTGGTTCAGGACTAGAAATAAAGGTAGGATTTGTGTTAGGGTTAGGGCTAGGGTTATGAAAATGATGAATGTACGAACTAGGGTTGTGATTAGGGCTAGTTTTAGGGTTAGGGTTAAGTTTAGGTCTGGTGTTAGTGTTAAATTAAGGTTAGGGTGATATTTAGAGCTAGAATTAGTTTTAGGATCCGTTTTAGGTTCAGGAATATTTTTAGAGTTAGGGTTAGGGCTAGGTGTACGTTTATGGTTTGGTTTAGATTAAGGTTTAGGTTTAAGGATATGGCTTGGTTTTGTTTTAAGACTAGGGCTAGGGTTATGGCAAGTTTTAGGAATAGGTTTATTGTTAGAGCTGGTGTTAGGTTTTGGTTTAGAATATTGGTTATGTTAAATTTAGTGTTAGTTTTAAAATCAGAGTTAGGTTTAGATCCAGGTTGGGCTAGGGCTAAGGATAGAACTAGGAATAGGCCTAAAGAAAGAGTTAGAGTTAGTCTTAAGGCTGCTTTTAGAGTCAGGATAGGACTAAATTAGGGGTAGTGCTGGGCTTATTGCAAGAGTTAGGCCTAGGGTTAGGGCAAGGGTGATGGTTATGTTTAAGATTATGGTTATGTTTAGGGTAAGGGATGGGGTTATAGCTAGGTTTGGAACTAGGGCGAGTGTTAAAATTAGGGTTAAATATCTGGTTATGGTTCAGGTTAGGATTAAGTCTAGGTTTAGGGCTAGGATTAGGGCTAGGGTTAATTTCAGGTCCAGCTTTACAGTTAAAGATAGTTTTAGAGTTAAATTAGATGTAGTGTAAGTGTTAGGTTTAGGTTTAGGGTCAGGTTTAGAGCTAAGGGTATTGATTGGGTCAGGGTCATGATTAGTGTTTGGGATAAGTTAAGGTTTAAATTTAGGAGTCGAATTAGAAGGGGGTTAGGATTAGGGTAACAATATAGTTAGGTTTAAGTTTCAAGTTAGGTTCAGGGTAATGGATAGGGTTAGGATTAGGGATATTGTAAGGTTTAGGCCTAGGGTTAGCATTAGGGTTAGGATTATAGTTAGGGTCATGGATAGGGTTAGAGCTAGGGTTACAGCTAAGTTTATGGTTATTATTAGTGTTAGATTTATGGTTACAGTTACTGTTAGGGTTAAAGCTCGGTTCAGTGCTCAGATTAGGCTAGGTTTTGGGTAAAGTTAGGGCTAGTGTTAGAGTTATTGCTAATGTAAGTACTAGGGTTACAATTAGGGCAAGTTTTAGGGTTAGGGTTAAGGTTAGGGCTAGGTCTAGTGTTATGTTTAGGGTTATGTTTAAGGTGATGTTTAAAGCTAGGGTTAGCGTTAGTGTCAGAATAAGGGTTAGGGTTAGTTTTAGGATTCTGCTTAAAACTAGAATTAGGGCTAGGGATATGACAAGATGTAGGGTTAGGGTTTGGTTCAGGTTAAGGGTTAGGGTTAGGGTTAGGTTAGAGTTAGGGCGAGTTTTAGAAGTAGAATTTGCGTTAGGGTCATGGTTAGTGTTCGGTTTAGGCTTAGGCTTTTCATTAGGGTTAGATTTAGACTTAAGGTTAGATCTAGGGTTAGTGGTAGGGCTAATGAAATGGCTAGGGTTAGGCCTAGGGTTAGGGCTAGGTTTAGAGTTCCAGCAATGGATAGGTTTCGAGCTAGTTTTAGAGCTAGGGAATGAGTTAGACTTAGTTTTAGGTCTAGTGTTAAGGTTAGGGTTAGGGATAGGGATAAGTTAGGTCTAAGATTAGGGGTATGATTGGTTTAAGTTAGGCTTAGTTTTAAGTTTACAGTTATGATTAAGGCTATGTTTAGTGCTAATATGGGCTAGGATTTGTGTTCAGGTTAAGGCTAGGATTAAATCTAGGGCTAATGTCAGGTCTAGGTTTATGGTTATGGATAGTTTTAGGGTTAGGTTTTGGCTAAGTCTAATGTAAGGATTAGGTTTAGGGTAAGAATCAGGCTAGAGCTAGGGAAATTATTAGGGTCAGGGTCATGTTTAGGGTTTCTTTAAGTTTGAGTTTAGCGTTAGGACTCAAATTAGCATTAGTGTTATGGTTTGGTTAATGATAGGGTTAGATTCAGGGTTTAGGTTAATTTTAGGGTAATTGATAGGGTTGGGGTTAGTGATAAGTTTAGGGTTAGGCCTAGGGTTAGCATTAGGGAAAGAGTTATGTTTAGGGTAATGGATACAGTTAGAGTTAAGTTTAGGGTTAGGGTTATGGTTAGGATTAGGTCTTGATATATGGTTAGGCCTAGAATTAGCATTAGGTTAAGGGTTATGTTTAGGGTATGAATACAGTTAGAGCTAAGGTTATAGCTAGACTATGGTTAGGATTAGGTATTGAGTTAGTGTTAGGGTATGTGTTAAAACTAGGGTTAGGTTTAGTGTTATATTTAGTGTAAGAGTTAGGTTCTGAGCTATGATTAGGGTTAGAGCAAGGGTTAGGTTCAGGGTTATGTTTAGGGTTAGAATTACGGTAAGTATAGGTTTAGGGTTAGGATAGGGGAATGGATATAATTAAGTTTAGGGTTAGGGTTAGAGTAATAAATATTATTAGATGTAGGTTTAGGGTTAGGGAGAGAGCTAGATTCAAGTTAAGGGTTAGGGTTAGGTCTATGGTTATGTTTAGGTTTATGGTAAGGGTTAGGGTTTGATTTATGGTTAGGGCTATAGTGAGTAATAGTTTAGGGTTAGGTCTAGGGTTAGTTTTCTGTGTAGGGTTAGGACTATGGTTAGGGTTAGGGTAATGGGTAAGTTGAGAGCTAGGTTTAGGGCATGTGTTAAGGTTAAGATTAGAACTAGGTTTAGGGTTAGATTCAGGAATAGATCTAAGATTATGTTTATAGTAAGGGTTAGGTTTTGAGCTAGAGTTAGGATTAAGGCGAGGGTTAGGATTGAGTTAGGGATAGGGTTAGGGTTAGGATTGTGCTTAGAGCTAGGTTAAAGCCTAGGATTAGCTCTAGGTTTTGTGTAAGGTTTAGGCCTAGGGTTAAAGCTGAGAGTATTGTAAGACCTAGGATTATGGTTATGGTTAGTTTTAGGGTTAGGGTTATGCCAAGATCTAGTGTTAGGTTTAGATTTTCAGTTAGGTTCAGCTTTAGAAGTAGGTTTACTGTTAAAGGCAGAGTCAGTGTTTGGGTTAGAGTTCAAGTTAGGGTTACAGCCAGAATTAGGAGTAGGTTTAGGTCTTAGGGTAGGGTTAGTGATTGTGTTAGGATAAGGGTTATTGTTAGGCCTAGGACTAGGTTTATTTTATTTATCTATTTATTTATTTATTGTTGAGGGCTATAGTTAAGGCTAGATTTAGGGTTAAATTTAGGTCCATGTGTACTGTAAGGTTTTAGTCTATTGTTAGGGTCTGGATTAGAACTAGGGTTTGGGTTAGGGTCAAGATAAGAGTAAGGGTTAGCGTTCGGGTTTGGAATAGGATTAGAACCAAAATGAGGGCTAGGGTAAGGACTATTAATAAGGTTAGAGTTTTGGTTAGCCTAAGTATTAGGCATAGGTCTAGAGATACCATTAGGTTTAGGGTTATTCATGGGATAACAGATAGCCTTAGAGCTAGGGTTAGGGCTAGAGTTAGGGTTAGGGTTAAATCTAGGATTAGGGCTCAGATTAGGGCTACATTTTATGTTAGGGTTAAAGCTAATGTTAGGGCAATGGCTAATGTAAGAACTAGGGTTACAATGAGGGTTAGTTTTAGGGTTAGGGTTAGGGGTAGGTCTAGTGTTAGGGGTAGGTTTAAGGTTAGGGTGATATTTAGAGCTAGGGTTAGTGTTAGGATATGAGTGAGGGTCAGGGTTAGAGTTAAGCCTCGAATTAGAACTAGGTTTACTTTTAGTTTTCAGTTTAAGGTTAGGAGGGTGTTTAGAGCTAGGGTGAGTGTTAGGATATGAGTCAGGGTCAGGGTTAGATTTAAGGTTA
>NW_026006536.1:189643-196706 GCF_001458135.2 Marmota marmota marmota
CATATTATAATCCACATGTTTGGGCCTCCTAGGTTCAATGTTTCACTGTAAAGAACAATTTGTATGTTAAAGTTTCAGTTTATTTTGTACTATACAGGTAAATTGAAATGGAGCTGGAAATCAAACAACATTGGTGCTAGCTACTTGAAACTTCACACTCCATCAATTCTCTGTGAGCAATCTCTAGTTTGTACTTGTGACAGTAGGCCTAAGCTGCAGCATGTAAATACAACTTTATTCAAGAGTTCCTTAGGAGATAACAGGGAAATATGCATGTATTGATATACTCCATCAACTTTTTGGACAGAATTACTTGATACTCTGCAGCATTCATCCCTTAGCTTTCCCCCATAGGCTGCCCAAGTTTGGGAATTCTATGGTCAAAGGTTTCATAAAAACGTTAGGGTTAGGGGAAGAGCTAGGGTTAGAGCTAGTTGTAGAGTTAGAGTTAGTTTTATTCATACATCTTTGATACATGGAAGGATTTATGTTTTAGCTAGGTTTACTCTGTTCCTCAGGTTTAGGCCTTCTCCGTTCACAGGTCCTCTGTAAGGAAAATTTTGTATTTTAAGATTTCACTTCATTTTTACTTATAAGGGAAAATTAATGGAGTTGACAATCAAACAAGGTTTGTGCTAGCTGCTTGAAACATCACACACTCCATCAGTTCTCTGTAGGGACTCTGGTATGTTCCTTGTGAAAGTAGGCCTAAGCTTAAGCATGCAAAAAAAAAAAAGAAAAAAAAAACTAAATCTGAGAGCCCTTTAGGAGAAAACAGGAAAATATGCATGTACTGAAATACCTCCCATAATTATTTGATCAGATTTGTTTGATGTTGCATAGGATATAGGATTCGTCACTTAGCTTGCCCCAAAAGGCTACCCAAAGGTGGGAATTCTCACCTCAAGGGTTCATTAATAAGGATAGGGTTAATGTTAGGTTTAGGGTTAGGGATAGGGCTAGGGTTAGAGGTAATGGTAGGGTGAGAGTTAGTTTTGTTCAAATTTCTTTGATACTGGGCAGAAGTCCTCTTTTATCTAGCCTTAGTATGATCCCAAGTTTTGTTCTTCTAAATTCAATGGTTAATTATCATGAACACATTGTATTTTAAGATTTCACTTCATTTTGTCAGCTATGGGTAAATGTAAATGGAGGTGGAAATCAAACAGGAAGCCTTTCCCCTAAACCTAACCCTAAACCTACCCATAAACATAGCCCTAATCCTAGGCCTAAGCCTAACACTAAGCCTACACCTATTTCTAGCACTAATTAGCCTGAACCCTAACCAAAACTCTAGCCTTAAGACTTATTCCAACTCTTGCCATAGCCCTATTTCTAGTTCTAACCCTATCCTTTACCATAACCCAAACACTAGCCCTAATCTTAGCTCTAACACTAGACTTAGCCCTAACCCTAGAATAAACCATAAGTTTAAATTTACTCCTAAGCCTAAACTTACCCTATCAGTAGCAATAACACTAATGCTAATCATAAAACTACCCTTAACTTTAGCTTTAGACCTAAAACAAAACCGAGCTTTAGGACTAACACTAACCCTTAACCTAAACCAAATCCTAACTCTACATCTAGCCCTAAGCCTACCCTCTTTGAGCCCTATCCCTAACCATAAAACAAACCGTGACCCTGACTGAAATCCTAACATTAAACCTAGTTAAAAACTTCACCCTAAACCTAAACATAATCATAAAATAGATTCAGTCCAAAAATATAACCATAAAACTAGCACTAATTGTAATCTTAGTTCTTACGCTAGCCATAACTCTAAGAAGAGCCCTAATGTAACATAAAACATAGCCCTAATCCAAGACCCAACACTAGCTTTAACCCTAATTCTAACCCTAAACCTAGCTGTAACCCTTACCCTAAACCTAACCCTATTATTAATCCTTGCACTAAACCTAAACCTCACCCTACCCCTAGCCCTGATTCTAACCATAAACCTAGCCATAACCCAAGCTCTAACCCTATCCAGTACCCAAACTCTAAACAAACCTTAATGATAATCCTCAGCCTGACCTTAGCACTATAATTAAAGAAAACCTATCCATTACCCTAAGCCTAACCTGAACCATAATCCTAAAAATATCATTACCCTAACTGTAACCTTAACCCTAATGCCAACTAGAGCCCTAATACTAACACTAAACCTAACCCTAATGATAACCCTAACACTGACACTAACCTTAATCCTAACACTAACCCTAAAAGTAGCACTAAACCTAACCCAAATGCTAACCCTACCACTAAGCCTAAATCTAACCCTAATGCTAACACTAACACTAACCTTATCCCTAATGTTAACCCTAACCCTAAACAAAATGCTAACCCTTACCCTAACACTAATCCTAAACATAACCATAACCCTAACACTAACCCTAAAACAAACTTTAAACCCAATGCTAACCAAAACACTAAGGCTAAACCAAACACTAACCCTAACACTAAACCTAACTCTAACCCACCCCTAAAACTAACACTAAACCTAACTCAAAATCTAACACAAACCCTAATAATAACCTTTACCCTAACAATAACCCTAAACCTAACCTTAACGCAAATCCTAACCGTAATCCCAACCCTAAAACTAACCACAATCCTGACACAAATGCTAATACAAACCATACACTAAATATAACCCTAACCCTAAACCTAATATTAACACTAACTGAATCTCTAAAACAAACACCAATCTTAACCCTAACCCTAAAACTAAAACTAACCATATCGCTAACCCTAATCATAATTTTAAACTAAAACCTAACCTAACCCTAACCCTAACACAAAACCTAAACCTAACCTAACCATAACCCTAAAACAAAACCTAAATCTAACATGAAACCTAACTCTAACCCTAAACGTAAAATTAACAACTAACCCTAAGTGTACACTTAAGCCTAACAATAACCCTAATTTTAAAAGTTACTCTAACACTAATCGTAACCCTAAACCCAACCCTAAACCTAAGCCAAACCTAACTCTAATACTAACCCTAACCCTAACCCTAGAAACATCCCTAAACCCAAACCTAACACTTACCATCACACTCTCCCGAACCCAAACCCTAACACTAACACTAACCGCAACCCTCAATCTATCACTAATTCTAACCTTAACCATAACCCTAAACCTAACACTAAAACTAACCATAACCATAATCTTAACCCTAAAACTAACCCTAACCCTAACTAAAAACCTAACCATATCCTAACACCCAAATTAAACCTATCCTTAAATCTAAATCTAATCATATTTTTATACCTAACATTATGTCTAAACCAAACACTAACACTAAAACTAACCCCAACCCTAACCGTACCACAAAACCTAACCTGAACCCTAACCCTAACAATAAACAAAACCAAACACTAACCCTAACACTAAACATAAACCTAACCCTAACACTAACCCTAACTCTAAACCTAATCCTAAACCTAACACTAACTGTAACCATAACCCTAAACCTAAACTTTATATTTACCCTAACCCTAGACCTAATGCTAACCATAAAACAAATTTTAACCCAAACACTAACCCTAACCCCAACACTAAATCTAACACAAACTCTAACCCTACTCGTAACCCTAAACCTAACCCTAAAACTAAACCTAAACCTCACTCTAACCATTACCATAACCCTATACTTAACACTTACCCGAAACCTAACCCTAAACCTAACTCTAACCCTAACCCTAAACCTAACTCTAAGCCTAATGCTAACACTAACCATAACTGTAACTCAAACCCTATCACTAACCCTAAACCTAACACTAAACATAAACCTAGCACTAATCCTAACCCTAACCCAAACACGAAACCTAACCCTAACGTAACCCTAAACCTAACCCTAACTGTAATACTAACGCTAACCATAACCCTAACAATAACCCTAACATTTACATTAAACCTAACCCTAAAGCTAATACTAAACCTAACCCTAACATAAACACGAAACCTAACCCTACCACTAATCTTAACCCTAAAACTTACACTATCCCTAAATGTAATCCTAAACCTAAAGCAATCATTAACACTAAACCTAACATTTTTACCTAAAACTAATGCTAACCCTAAATCTAAAACTAACAATAACCCTAACCATAACCCTAAACCTAACCTTAACACTAACCCTAATCCTAACCCTAACACTAACACTAACCCTAAACCTCACCTAAACCTAACCCTAACTAAACACTAACCATAACACTAATCATAAACCTAAGTCTAACCCTGACCCAAACACTAATTTTAACCCTATATTTACCTTAACCATTACACTAACACTAACCCTAACCCTAACCCTAAACCTAACATTAAGACAAACTCTAACCCTAACCCTAACAAGAATGCTAACTCTAACACTAACCCTTAAACAAATCCTAAACCTATCCCTAAACCTAACACTAAACCAAACCTAACCCTAACACTAAACCTAAGAGTAACTCTAAACCTAACTCTAACCCTAACACTAACTGTAACCCTAACCCTAACGTAACCCAAATCTTAACACAAATCCACCCAACCATGACCCTAACCCTAACCTAACCCCAACCCTAAGCCTTACCTAATGCTAACGCTAACCTGAATCCTAACACAAACCCTAACACTATGCCTAACCATAAGACTAACACTAACCTTACTTGCAATCCAAACCCTATCACCACCCATAAATCTAACCCTAACACAAACCCTAACCGTAATTCTAAACCTAGCCCTATCATTAACCCTAAACCTAATCCTAACCCTACACCTAACATTAAACCTAACCCTAATCCTAACCATTACCCTAACACTAACCCTAACACTAACACTAACACAAACTTTAACCCTAGCCCTAACACTAAGCCTAAGCCTAACCCTAACACTAACACTAACCCAGACATGAACCCTAAACCTAATGCTTTCCGGAACCCTAATCCTAAACCTAAATGTAACCATAACACTAACCCTAACCCTAACAAGAACCAAAACCCCAACCCTAACAAAAAAACTAACCCTAACTCTAACCTTTACTTAACCCTAAACTTAACCCTAAACCTAAATCTAAACTTAACACTAAAATTAAACCTAACCCCAACCCTAACCCCGTTATTAAACCTAACCCTAACACTAAACCTAACACTAACCCTAACCCTAATTCTAACACAAACATTAATTCTAAACCTAAACTTAACCATAACACTAACCCTAACACTAAAACTAACACTAAACATAACAGTAAACCTAAGCCTAACCCTAACCCTAACCATAACCCTGATTCTCACCTTACCCATAATTCTAAACCAAACACTAACACCCTAAACCTAACACTAACCCTAACCCTAAGTATAACCCTAACCCAAACACTAATGTTAAACCTAACTTTAAAACTAACACTAACCATAACCTAATTCTAACTGTAAACATAAACCTAACACTAAACCTAACCATAACTATAATCCTACCCTAACCCTAACCCTAACTTAAACCTAATCCTAACACTAACCTGAACCCTAACACTAACCATAAACATAACCTTAACCATAAACCTAAACATAAACCTAATACAAAACCTAACCCTCACTCTATCACTAACCCTAAGCCTAACCCTAACTCTAACCCTAACCCTAAACAAAGCACAAATCCTAACCCAAATAATAACCATAACCTTAACCTAACCCTAATGCTAAACTTTACCTAACCCTAACCATAATCCTAAACCTAACACTAACCCTAACACTAACCATAACCATAAACCTAACACAAACCAAAAACCTAAACATACCACTAAGCCTAACTCTCAGCGAAAGACTGTCCCTAAACCTAACGCTAACCCTAAAACTAACCCTATTCCTAATCCTAACATAAATCCTAATGCTAACCATAACTTTAACCCTAAAACTAATCATAATTCTAATTTATCCTTAACGCTAACACTAACCCTAATCCTACTACTAAAAATAACCCTAACAATATCACTAAACCTATCATTATCCCTAACCCTAAAACTACACCTAACACTAATCTGAACCCTAACCCTGACACTAACACGAACTCTAATCCTAAACCTAACACTAACCATAACACTAACCCTAAACCTAATCTAACCCTAACCCTATATCAAACCCTAAACCTAACCCAAACACTAATCCTAAACCTAACCCCATTCCTAACAATAACACTAACACTAACCCTAACCCTAACACAAACCCTAACCTAAACTCTAACCCTGACCCTAACATAACCCGAACACTAACCCTTACCTAACCCTAACACTAAACCTAACACCAACCATAACACTAAACCTAACAATATCCCAAAACCCTACCCTAACCCTAACCCTAACGCTAACACGAAACCTCACCCTAACACTAACACTAAAGCTAATCCTAACCCTAACCCTAACATTAACCCTAACCCTAACGCTAACACTATCCCGAACACTGACTCTAACACAAACCCTAAAACTAACACTAATCCTAAACATAACCCTAATGATTACACTACACCTAATCAGAATCCTAACACAAATCCTATCCCTAACCCTAACACTAGACCCTAAATCTAACCATAACCCTAAAAGTAACACTAACCCTAAACCTAACACCAAACTCAAACCTAACCTTAACACTAACACTTACACTAACTTTAACCCTAACCTTTACCTAACCCTAAACCTAACCATAAGAGTAACCCTAACCCTGACACTAACACTAACACTAAAGGCCACCATAACCCTCACATTAACCCTAACCCTAACACTAACCCTAAACATAAACCTAACTTAAACCCTAACAATAATCCTAACCCTAACTAAAACTGTAACCCTAAAACTAAACATAACACTACCTGTAACACTAAACTTACACTAAACCTAACTCCATGCCTAATGCTAACCGTAACTCTAACGCTAACCCTAAACTTAACACAAAACATATTCATAACACTAACCCTAACATGAAACATAACCCTAATCCTAAGACTAAACCTAAACTTAACCCCATTTGTAACCCTAAACCTAACACTATCCCAACCCCTAAAACTAACCCTATCCCTTACCCTAATA
>NW_026006537.1:0-4827 GCF_001458135.2 Marmota marmota marmota
GTCTATTACTGTCTTCTTCAAACAAACAGAAAAGGAAAGCTTCCAGTGTCATTCCCCTGACTCACATTCTACTTCTTTTACTATATGGGTTTTGTTGACAGAAAAGCAAAAAAAAAAAAAAAATGTGATATCTATAATCTTTCCCTGTTTCATTGCTTCTCAGTTATTTTCTCCCCTCCACATTTCCCTCCACATTTGTCTTTCACGTCTCTCTCTCCTCTTCAGTCTTTGAACACCCGTTTCTGTACTGTGTTCTGTTTCCCTTCCTGCTGACTTCGTGGTATTCCTTGAGTCCTTCCCAGCTTTTGCTTTCAAGGTTTAACTTTGGTTTTTAACAGGCTTTGGAGCACATATTCCTCTCGGAGTTGCTACTGTGGCCTCGAGCTGTGAGGTCCCTAGTTTTCCATTCTTTCTTAGCATGTCCCAGCTACTCTGCCTCTCTGCTTTTCTTAGACATTGGGTCTTTAGCTATCCTGACCACAAACTGACTCTCACTTCTCCTCAGACTGACTTACAGTACTAATTTCACTTTAAGCTTTCTGAAAAAGGTCACATTTCCACCCTTGTGGTGTGGGGAGGGCAAATGCTAGTTTTCTCAAAGAATACCACAGACAGAATGTTAGAAAGGAACACAGAACATGTTTTATCTGATGCTAATCATTGTTTCACTTTGAAATGTTCTCTCTTTTGCTCAAGGAACAAAGTGACTGACCTATTTGCTTCCTGCCAACTTTGGCTTACAGACATTCCTAAGAATATGTTAAAGGCAAAAGAAAAAAAAGAAGAAGAAGGTTCCTCTTTACTTAAAAATTTAACTCATAACCATGGATCTGAAAAAGTAAAACTAAAAAGTAAACAGTTGTGGCTGCTTTAGGAAAATTTGATCTGAAAAAAAAAAAGCCTTTTTTTTTGAGGGGTGGTGAGGGAGAGGAATTCTCTTGACGTTTTTCCCCCACATTTTTTATTGGTGCATTATACTTGTACATAGTGATGGGACTTGTTCCATATTTGTACCTGCACACAATATAACAATACCATTTAGCCAATTTCACTTCCCAGCAATTCCCCTTCCCCCGCAAAATGCTTTTCTCAAAATTATTAAATTGGAGGATGTTTTGCCTTTACAAAAGCATATTTCTTTTTATAAAAGGCCTTCTAACGTTTCCATTAAATGTAAAGTTTTTAGTACATAAAATCTTGGTTATTCCATTTATAGCGGTTGGTTTTCAAATCATCTGCTCAGGAGCATATCTACTATTAGACTATTTATAGTAAGTTTCATTGTTTAAATTTTACAGCAATTTTTGAATAAAATTTTTTTGACATATATTTTAGGACTGCATTTTCCAGTAAGATCATCTAAAGTGCTTTTTTTACCATCACCTATGGTCAAGTGATGCAAAAGGTAATCAAACTGACAGATATACAAATCTATAACCCACAAATAACCTTAAAATTTTGAACTGTTCCCTTATTGCAGGAAAAGTGAAAAATTGTCCCAGTTTGATGTAGATTATGGTTTTGTTTGTGAAGTACTTATTTTAAGTATCTTAAACTAACTAATCATGATATTGATTTTGGGGGGTTAATAATTGTTTTTAAAAAGGTTAGGTTATTTTAAATATGCCACATATTATAATCTATAAGTTTTTGTGATACAAACTCATTCATTTAGATTAGTGTCTAATAATTAGGCTAGAGCAGATTTTTTAAAAATCCTTATAAAATTTTAAATAGATCATAACCTAAGAGAATATATTTTAAGGCTTGCTCAAGAGTTTTACACCGAATTGTTGTTGTTAACCTTAACTCCAATGACTATCTGCTTTAAAAATATTGTTTAGTAAGGTTTTATTTTAGCCCTATGTTTTCATTTAAAAATTAGAATATTTAAATAAAGGAACAATAATTTCATGAACTTTCATTTTACCAATTCATAGGAATATGAAAATAACTACTTTGAATTAAGGGTTCATAGAGATTTTAATTTTTAAAGAATCATTAAAAAAACTTAAATATATCCAACAACAAAGTAGTATTTTAAGTATATTCTAGACTGAAGTAGCATTTATTGCATCCATTGCAATCAAAATTAAACATTTTACATAAAATAATACTCTTCCATCAGAGCCTTTGGAAGAATATTTAAAATATGATGAATATATCTGGAAACTAAATTTTATTTTTATAGATGTCCTTTTGCCCATGTCCACTGATACAGTAAAATGTTTTCCTGCAGAAGATCTAAATTACTCATTCAAATAAGTATTCTCTATTAAACTGGACTGATGATGACTATACTAGGATTTAGTAATAATTAATTCTTTCCAAAAGAAACTAGAGTTGGCCTAAATTTTCTAGTACTTCAGAGGACATCCACAAAGAATATCTTAAGAAACTAGAAAAAAAATAAAATAATAGAGCTAAATCCAAAACAAGAACAATAAGAGAAATAAATATTTACACAGAAATAGATAAAAAGATAATAGAATTATAGAAAAATAAAAAAAAAACACAAAAGTTGGGTTGGCTTTGAAGAGGTTTCTTCTCATGAATAAAGAAGAGGAACCAAATTACTAAAATCAGGAAGAGGGAATATTACTGTTGGCCTTTATAGAAACAAAAAGGATTTTGAAGAATGCTGTTAATAGCTGCATCCCAACAAATTAGGTAACCAAGATGAAATGAAAAATTTCTAGAAAAACACAAAACATTAAACCAACTCAAGGAGAAATAGAAAATCTGAATAGGACTGTAACAAGAAAAGGATTGAATTAATAACTAAAATACTTCCCACAAAAGAAAAGTTCCAGTTGGCTTCTGCTAGTGAATTCTACTACATATTTGAAAAAGAACCGCCAATCAGTCCTTCATAGACTCTTTCAACAAAAAATAAGAGGGAATGTGTCCCCACCTAGATATGAAACCAGTATTACCCAAATATTAAAACTGGAAATAACATCAAAAGAAAACTATAGACTAATATCTCATATTAACATAGTTTCAAAATCTTAATTTCCTAGCAAATAAAATCCAGAAGCTTATACAAATGATTATTACCATGGGTAAGTAGGATCTATTCTAGAATTCAATACTAGTTCAGTACAAGAAGAGTAATCAGTGCAATATACCCTTTTAGTAGAATAAAAGACAAAACACATATTGTCTCAACAGCTGCAGAAAAAAGTGAAAAAATTCAGTAGCTTGTCATGATAAAAATATTAAACAAAAATATATGTATATTTTAGGAACAGATGGGAATTTCTTCAACCTACAAAAAGCTATCTAGTAATCCCCTATGTTTTCTCAAATAAATCATTTTGTCCATTTTAGACCTGGGATTTAGCTGTGTATATAATCCTAATACACAACCCAAGACCGCTCCGTTATATATTCCTTGGTTTTAAAGTGTGGTTTGCTTTGGTCGTTGTTAATTCCAAAAAAGACTCAAAATTTCAAATGACTCACACTGATCGATCAGCCTTTTAAGAAGTAATGAGTTGAATTGTGTTCCTTTAAAAGAGTTGTGTTGGAATTCTAATCTCCATTACCTCAGACTGTGACCTTGTTTGGAGATATCTTTAGAGAATTCATCAAGTTTAATGAGGTCATTAACATAGACCCTAACCCAATATAATTGTGCATTAAAAAAAAAAAGTGAGATATGGGCACAGATGTACACATAGGGATAGCACCACATGGGAATAAAGATGGTCAGATTGAAGCTGCTACAAGCCAAGGAATGCCAAAGATTGCCAACAAGCCATCAGAAGCTATAGGACAGATAGGGAACTGATTCTTCCTCAAAGTCCTCATACAGAACCATCCCAATACCTTGATCTCAGGCTTCTACTTAACACAACTGTTAGATAAGAAGTTTCTGTCATTTTTTTAATTATTTTTTTTAAATTTATATATGACAGCGGAATGCATTACAATTCTTATTACACATACAGAGCACAATTTTTCATATCTCTGGTTGTATACAAAGTGTACTGACACCAATTCATGTCTTCTTACTTGAAGAATCTGACCATTTTTATTCTCATGTGATGCTATCCCTGTGTGTACATCTGTGCCCATATGTCACTGTTTTTTTTTAATGCATCAGTTATTTTGGATTAGGGTCTATGTTAGTGGCCTCATTAAATAATAATGTCCATCACATTCCACCATCATTTCTAATTCCACGCCCCCTCTCTTCCCAGCCATTCATTTAATGGTACTTTGTTATGGCAGCCCTGGAAAACTAATCAAGAAGTCCTCAGTAAAGTTTTACTTACTGGAAAAGCATGGTAAAATAAACTGGGAGATATAATGCTCATTTCAAAATATGGTTTGATAGAGGAACAATGTCTGCCTTCTCTTAAGCTTGAAAATAGCAGAAGAATATGCAAGAAAAGGAGATTGATATGCAGTTCAAGAACAGTTACTATGCCCTTAGTATAGTAGAAAAATCCTGAGGTAGAAAGTTAAACCTATTACCAAGTGTTTGGATAGGAGATATTAACAAAGGCATTATTTTATATGTTTATGGTAATCAAAAACAGGGAAAAACTAGAAAGCGGTTCATTTAATAGAGAATTCCTATCTATTAGCTCCTCTCTGGTATTTTTCCTTTGGAAATTCAACATGGAACTACTTCCTATTTGACAGGAATCTTTCATGTGTGGGCTCTGCTAGGAATGAGGTCATTAGGACACCAATGTATCAGGCAGCTAAACTGGCACATGGCCTAAACTTAGCCAATCAAAAGTTCCTACTTAGAACCTTGAAGCTCTGGAGAACAGTAAAAAAAAAAAAAAAAAAAAAAAAAAAAAAAAAAAA
>NW_026006538.1:0-4824 GCF_001458135.2 Marmota marmota marmota
GCTATTGTGAATTGTGCTGCTATGAACATCGATGTAGCAGTGTCCCTGTAGCATGCTCTGCATAATTCTTAAGTATAATACTTGTCTCCAAATCTTTTCTGAATAGTCACAATGATGCTATTACAGTGTCCTTTGGGCAGCAAGCATAAATCCATGTTTCTGAGTTACTTGATTAACTGAAAGTATCTTAATTTAGCTAAATTCAGTACTTTCTCAGGAAAGAGGATAACAGATATTGTAGGCTCCTGAAGAGATGCATTGTTTACAATATTTAAATATTTAGTGCAAGATCATTTCTGCTGTCATAATGTTTCTTTCATTTGTATCACACTATGGTGAATCCTAGAAACAAAGACCACCTGATAGCAGAAACATCTGCATGTGTCAGCTGGAAGCCACAGATGAGTTTTAAAGCTGCAGTGTTAGTGCCTAACTTAAAATCCACATCAGCATGCAGCTGTATTGTTGCTATTCTTATGGAATGGAGGATAGAAAACCCTGAGCCTGGAAGTAGCACTAAGTAACCAGGAAAGCACTAAATAATGTCCCAAAGATTTTAATGTGTGTTTACTGTTGTGCTAAAACAGTTTAACAATTAAAATATAATGGTCAAATTATAGGCATTTGGGGAAGTTTAGGAAGAAAGAATACATATGGTTCGAGAACTTAAAAAAATACTTTATGGAGTGCAATGAAGAGAAAATAGAAACGGTTATGCAATTAACACTTTAAACTGTACATAGCCTAAGTTATTATTGAGAGAAAACCCTGACTTAATGGAATTTCATCCTTTGAAATATTTTAATGACTCTTAAGAACTGCCTTCACAGTGTTTTTAATGGTGATTTTTTTTTAATCAAAAAATGCTAAGCAAGCCCACCTTCTAAATTAGTACCAATCAGGGTAGGAGGCTAGTTTAGAGCACCCTGTACTCATGACCATTCAGACTATTGATTTTGTTTCAAATACCACGCTGAGCAATATATCAGAAGCTATTTGCGAAAGGTGTCTCATAATATGTTGTGTCACCCTAATTACACAATAAATTAAGGCATTAAGTATCAGGAAAGGTGTACGTAAAATTTTATAGCTGAAATGAAATTGCATTTGCATTATGGAAAACAGTGAAATGGATTTTTTTCTTAAAGAAAAAAAATGCTTAATAAACCAGTTTGACATCCTACTAGATAGTATTTGTCTGAAACTTTAAACAGAGTGAGACACTCTCAGAGGATTAGGGGAACATAAAATGGAAAATTCTAGATAGTTCTTCAGTGGAAAACTAGTGTGGATCCTCAGTTTATAGGCTTGGAAGTCACCACCATATTGCTTTCTTTCTGTATACTACCTTCCCTTCTGTATGTTTCTTTCTTGTGTTTGCTCTTCTTTCCCATCTTCTGTCCCAAGTTGAAGGAAGTTAGTTTGGGTAACTTTAGGGGGGGAAAAATGGGCTTGGAAAATGATTGAATAGCAAAAGTACTTTAATAATAACTCAGTAGTAACAAACATCTTTTTACTCTAAAAGGACAGAGTAAGTAACTTGTCATTTAAATGAGAGAAAGTTGGTGGTGGTGTGTCCTTTTAGTATACTCAAGGATTTTTTGATAATGTTATGTTTTATTTATAACATTAAATAGGATTAAATTTGTCAACTCACTGCTTACAGCAAGACATGTTGTATTTGGTATAATATTTTATTTAATATAAATAAAATATCTGCCAGTGACTGATGATTCCAGAAAAATACCCACTAACTATACATTGGATCTATTTATTATTATCAGATAGAAAGTTCCCTTATCTTCTATCATGATACATCTCCATCTGTATAGAATTCTTTCTGATATAAATAGTGAGCTAAGCCAACATGTCCTGAACATAACACAAAGACACTTCAGTGGTTTGAAATCCTACCAAGATTAAGGTTTATCCAAAAGATAAATATAAGATCTATTAATCTCCCTATTATAAAAGATAATAGCTATTTATTTTAATAATCTGTTACAGTTAAGGGTTACAATTCAGAGTAACCTCTAGTTTTGCTACATTCTAGTAGTAATATATTGGTATATATTCTAAAATGTCATGTAAACTGGGAAGAAACCTCTTCACTTTTGCTTCTGCTTTTCCAAACAAAATGACATTAATTTGATTTCCTCTAAGGTCCTATTTCTTCTTTAGTTATTTGAAAGTATTTTCTCTGAAAACCTTTAACTATTCTTCTAGCAAATGAAGGCTATATTCACTGTATTGCTCTATTAAATCTCAAATACTGCTAAAGATAGAGCATGTCTATTTGATCTTAAAAAATAGCAATCCTATAAATACAACTTAGTCTATACAGACATATATTTATTTCTGTGTGTTTAATTTCTGAATCATTACCATTTGCTTACTTACATTTAACTTAGGACCATATATAATTTGTTCTACATTAGCAAAACCACGGAAAACTAAAGAACATTAATTTTTTTTTTGTTTTTTTTTTTCTTTGTTGATGTTTTGTTTCATGGACATGAGGTCTTTCCATGTTGCTTAGGCTAGTCTCAAACTCCTGGGCCTCCCACTTCAGCTTTCTAAGAAGCAAGGACTACAGAACATGGTGCATGCTTTATACTTTTAAAAATCCCCTTGACATTCCTTTGTTTTGCTCTTGTTTGATTTAGTTTAAATTTATTAAATAATTTTATACTCTATAATTTTTAAGTTAAAAAATCACCATGAAACAGAAGGACAGTCCTCTATGACTAAGGCCAATTGCAAATTTAGTGAGTATATGTTGAACTCTATCATCACTTAGACTGTTAAACTGAAAGAAGACATTGCTCTTCAGGCTTGTGAAATCTTGGCAAACTGTAACTATATTTTCTGAGGCTGTGAGCCACAAGTTTTTAACATGCTCTCCTAGAAAGTAACTTCCCTTGCAAAAGAGGTTAAGTCAATTCGTAATTTTTCATCATGCCTTGAGCATAGGTAGAACATATAATATCCATTTCTTCCAGCTTTCCCTCCTCTTTTCTAAATAAGGTCACAGTGAGAATTTCTGGTAACCCATGGAGAGTGTGTGTTTTCATGGGAAAGCTTTTACACTTCTGCCCAGTGACAGAATTTAAACTTTTTTTGTGACATATCTCACAACCTCCAAGAATTGTCCTTTTCCTAGGCTGATAAGCTGATGACAGTTACATGCCCATCTAGTTCTAGAAAGGCATAAATCAGTGGTTTTGAAACACTATGAAGCCTCCAGGGGATGCATAGAATAATGAGCAATTGGTGTGGTCAAAGTAGACAAGGATTAGATTTGTCAACTCACTGCTTACAGCAAGACATGTAGTATTTGGCGGTTTCAAGCCATGAAAAACAACAGAAAAGTTCCAATAAGCTCTCTGGATTTGCAATATTTATGTTTTATCTCCACAGGGGAGAAGTGAGAATGCACATGAAGGAGAGAGGAAAAGGTTTAACTTAAAATTTAGCATTATTACATTTGTTCCTCATACATCTATATGATCCATCACATTCTCATAGAGAAGGACAAATTTATGAATTTATCTGGTTTATTAAGTGTTTCACAGAGCCCCAACTAGTAACCCACATGATTCTCTCTTCCGCCTTTTTTTCTATTCATATGCTGCTTTGTACTTTGTGGTTTCTATTTGTCCCTACCCACCCTATAGAGCGGCCCCTGACCTCAGTGCCTTCTACTCTTATCTTTCAAACCTGGAATGTAAGATAGCACCACTGTGATTGTATTCTGGCATATGGAACACTTGACCTTAAGATAAAGAGTTTATCCAAGAGCCACAGTCTCCTGATAGGAACACTGAAAAGTAGAAGACTTCCTTCATGGGCAAGTGTTGAGTAAAATGTGTCACCTCCACGTGGCAAAAAGGGAGACCAGAGAGATTCAAACTACAAGGACTAGGTGGGAAGTTAATGATTTAGAGACAAAGGTGACTGTGAAAGACCATGAGTGATCTCCAAGAACAGAGAAAAGACCCAAATGATAGTCACCAAAGAAAGAGGGATCTCAGACCTATGACTGTGAGGTACTAGGTTCTTCCAAGAATATCAATGAATTTGGAAAAGGTTCCTCCCATAAAACCTGCAGCTAAAATCATCACCTTAGTGACATCTTGATTTTAGCCTTGTGAGACCTTGAACAGAAAACTCAGAAGTGTGCATCCAGATTTCTAACCCACACAACTGAGATAATACACTGGGGCATTTTGTTTCAACCTGCTAGGTTGGTGATAATTTGCTACAGAGTAACAGAAAATTCATATGCACTTTGTCTCAAATCTATCAGTAGCACCAATACACACAGGAGCTGAAGGGTAGATTCCCAGGATGGAGCGTCTGCTGGCTCTAAGGAGAAAACATATCAAACTTTAGTCTATTTATTCAACTGATGTCATATGTAGCCTAACTAGGTATTCCTGGACCAAACAGCTGAGAGATTTACAGATACCCAATATTGCTGTTGTCTCCAAAACTCCTTTATTTCCAGGACTTTGAAATGCTTCCCTGGGTGTGCATCTGTTCAGATATGTTTTGAAAAAGGATAGTATTCAGTCAGCTTTTTCACTGCTGTGACCAAAAAGACATGACAAGAACAATTAGAGGAGGAAAAGTTTATATGGGGGCTCATGATTTCAGAGGTTTCAATCCACAGACAGACTACTCCATTCTTTGGGGCCTGAGGTAAGGCAGAATATCATGGTGGAAGTGTATGGCAGAGGAAAGCAGTTCAGGACATGGCACCAGTAAGGGGAGAGGGAGGGAGGGAGCGTAGGAAGGAGGGAGAGAGGAGGAGGAGGAGAG
>NW_026006539.1:0-4823 GCF_001458135.2 Marmota marmota marmota
TTAGCCATAATCCTAGCCTTAGACCTAGAACAAAACCGAGCAATAAGCTCTTTCCCTAATCCTTAAACTAAACCAAACCCTAACCATACACCTACCCTATCCCTAGCCATAATTCAAGTTTTAAGCCGAACCCTAAAACTAATGCTGACACTGACTCTGACATTAACACTAATCCTAGCTCTAAACATCACCCAAATCCTAACATTAAACCTAGCCCTAAACTTAACCCTAAAAATAGCCCTAATCATAACTCTTGTACTCATATTAACCACAATACTAACCATAGCACTAAACTAACCCAAATCTTAGCCCTAATCTTAGCCCTAAACTGAGCTTTAACCCTAATCCTAACCCTAGTCCTAGCCCTAATCATAACCATAACACTAGCCCTAACCCTATACATTACCATAAAAATAACCCTAACCCTAATGCTAACCCTAGGCCTAAACATAACCCTAGCTCTAATCCTATCAGTATCCATTTCCCTAAACGTAACATGAACCCTAATTCTAAGCCTACCATTACCTAAACCCTTACCCTAATGCTAATTCAATCCCTAATTTTAAGCCTTAACCTATTTCAAACCCTAACCTAGACCTTCACCTTAATAAAACCCCTAGCCCTAAACCTGCCCCTAACCCTAAACCTAAACCTTACACTAGATGTACCCATAATCCTAACCCTAAAACTGTCTTTAAACATAATTCTAGACTTGAAATTAGCTATACTCCTAATATTAGCCTTAACCCTAAAACAAACCATAGCCCTCATCCTAGCCCTAAACTTAGCCTTAATCATAACCCTAATCCTAACCCTTATTCTAAACATCACCATACCTCTAAAACTAGCATATCACCATCCATTACCCTAAACTAAATCCTAAATCTAACCCTAATTCTATGCTTAAACTGAACACTAAACCATAGACCTAATCCTAGCCCTAATTTAGCCTTATTCCTAAACCTAAACCTAACCTTAGCACTAAGACTAACAATAATTCTCACACTAGCCTTATCACTAGTTCTAATTTTAGCCTTTATCATAACCCTAACCCTAGCCTTAACCCTTGCCCAATTGTTAGTCCTAGCCCTAAACCTAAGCCTAAGCCTCATGCTAACACTAAACCTAATCCTAACACTAATCATAAAACTAGCCTAACCCTACCACTAGCAGTAAAACAAAACCAACCAATAGCCCTAACCCTAAACCTAACTTAAACCAAACCCTAACAATACCCCTAGACCTAACCACAGCCTTATTTCAAGTCCTAAACCTAACCTTAAAAGTATACCTGACAGTGACTCATATGCTAAACTCACCCTAGCTTGAAACACCATCAGAAACTTAAACCAAAACTTAACAGTAACCCTAGACCTTATGTGAGTCCTAACCCTATGCCTGACCCTGACTTATATCCTAAAACTAATCATAGATCTAAATATCACCCTAACCTTAAACTTAAACCTTACACTAAAACTACACATAACCCTAACTCTAACCCTAAAACTAATCCTAATTGTAATCCTAGTTCTTATATTAGTGATTGCCCTAACCCTAGTCCTAACCCTAACACAAAACTAACCCTAATCTGAACACTAAACCTAATTTTAACCCGAACCCTACCCTACCTCTAGCCCTAAACCTAGCTCTAACTCTCTCCATTACCCTAAGTGAAACCGTAACCCTAATGGTAAACCTAGATCTATCCCTAATCCATAGGATAATCATAATTCAAACCCTATTTAATAGTCCTGACCCTAGCCCTCATTCTAGCTCTAATCCTATCCCAAACCTTAGGCTAACCCTGACCCTTATTCTGACCCTAACACAAACTGTAGGACTAAAACTGAACCTCAGCCTAGAGCAAACCCTAACACTGGCCATACCGCTAACTTATAAATAAAACTAACCCTAACCCTAGACCTAAGACTAACTCTCTCACACTAACTTAAACCAAAGTTATTCCTAGTTCTAAGCCTATCCATTACCATAACCCTAACCCTAGCCATAACACTTGCCATATCCTTAGTCCTAGCCTTAACCCTAACTCAAAATCTAACTCTAACCGTAAGCCTAAGCCAAACACTAAAACTAGCCCTAACTCTAATGTTAAATGGTAAAACTTGCCCTAACCCGAATCCTAGCAGTAAAACAAACTGAGCAATAGCCCTAACCAGAAACCTTAACTTAAACCAAAACCTAACACTACACCTAGACCTAATCATAGCCTTAATTTGAATCCTAAACTTAACTTTAAATATAACCCTGATCCTGTCTCATATCCTAACACTCACCCTAGCTCTAAACACCCTCCTAACATTAAACTGAAACCTAAAAGTAAACCTATACTTAATTCGAGTCCTAACCCTACCCCTGACCCTTACACATATTCTATCACTAATCCTAGCTCTAAATATCATCGTAACCTTAAACCTAACCCTTACACTAGAACTTCCCCTAATCCAAACCCTAAAACTAACCCTCATTATAACCCTAGTTTTTAAATTAGATATTGCCCTATCATTAGCCCTAACCCTAACCCGAAAACTAGCCCTAATCCGAGCCCTTAACCTAGATTGAACCCTAACCCTAACTCTATCCCTAACCCTAACTCAAAGGCTATCCTTTACCCTATGAATAACTCTTACTCTAATGGTAGCCCTAGACCTATGCCTAATCCTTAAGATAACCAAAATCCTAACTTTATTAATAGTCCTGACCCTAGCCCTCATTTTAGCTCTAATCCTATCCCAAATCCGAACAATAATGCTGAACCTTATTCTGACCCTAACACAAACCCCAGTTCTAAACTGATTCTACACTAGACTAAAACCTAACACTAACCCTGGACCTAAATCTAATCCTAAATCTAGCCTTATCTCTAGCCCTAGACCTAAACATAAACCTTGTCTTAGGTCTAACAATAACCCTTATTCTAACACAAACAATAACCCTACCCGTAGACCTAAACCTAGCCTTAATTCTGGCTGTAACCCTAACATGAACTCTAACACAAACACTGACTCTGCATTTAACAGTAAACATAATTCTAAACCTGACCCTAAATAAAAATCTAAACCTAACACTTGATCTTGGCATAACCCTAACCCTAAAACAAGCCCTAATCATAATCCTAGCTCTTACATTACCTTTCGCTTTAACCATAGGCCTAAACCTAAAAACAAAACCTAGAGATAATCCTAGGACTTAACCTAGCCCTAAGAATAACCCTAACCCTAATCCTAGCCCTAGCCCAAACCTAACCCTCACCTTAGTCCTAACCCTAGCTCAAAACCTAACCCTTACTATAAACATAAACCTAGAACTATCCCTGAATCTAACCCTAATCCTAGACCTAATCCTAACCTTAACACAAGCCCTAATCCTAGATCTAAACTTGCCCAGTACCCTAACCCTAACCCTAACCTTAATTGTAACCCTAGCCTTAACCCTAACAATAATCCTAAACCTAAGCAGAGAACTAACCATAGACCTAACCTTAAGCAAATATTCACTATAGCCCTAACCATAAATCAAACTCTAACCCTTACCATAAACCTAAACATAACCATAGGCCTGACCCTAAACCTAAACTTAAATCTAGTCCTGTCCTTAACCCTAAACCTACATCTAACTGTATTTATTACCCTAACCCTAACCCTAAAATTAATTATAAACATTCCCCTAACCCTAACTCAAAACCTAAACCTACCTTAATCCTGTCCTTAAACATAAACCTGAACCTAACCCTTGCACTAAACCTAATCATATCTCAGAACCTAACTCTTACACTAAACATAACAGTAACCCTAAACCTAGTTCTAACCCATACACTAACACTAACTCAAGACCTAATCCTAACCATAAGTCTAGCTATAACCTTAGCTCTAACTGCATCCATTTCCCTAGTCATAACTCATACCCTAGTGCTAATTCTATGCCTAACCCTATCTCAAGACATAATCCTAAACATAACCCTAGCCCTAACCTTAACTCTAACTATATCCATTACCCTAAACATAACTCTTTCCCTAATGATAACCCTAGGCCTAACCCTAAACCTATCACTAAACCCAACCCTATCAATTACCCTAAACTTAACCTGAACCCTAAATCTACCCCTATCATTACCCTAACCATAACCCTAATGCTAATTTGAGCCCTAACACTAAACTCAAACTTAAAAGAAACCCTAACTATGACCCTAACCGTAATAATTCCCCTAGCTCTAACCAGACCCTTACCCTAAACCTAATACTTACATTAGACTTAGCCAAAACTTAACCCTAAAACTATCCATAACCATAACCCCAGACCTGACATTAGCCCTAGATATAATCCTAGCTCTAACCCAAACACAAACCCTAGCCCATATTAGCACTAACCATAGCCTTAATCATAACCCTAACCTTAAACCTAGACCTAACTAAAAAACAACCCTATCCCTAATCTTAGACCTAGTGTAGCCCTATCCCTAACCCTAATCCTAACCCTAGCCCTAAAACTAAGTCGGATTTTCTCTCTAGCCCTAAAACTAGTACTAACTCTATCCCTTACTGGAACTTTAAACCTAGCCCTAACCCTAGGCCTAACCCAAGCAATTTCCTTAGCCCTAGCCCTAACCCTAGATCTTAACTTAACTCTAAATCTAACCCTAATGCAAAGCCTAAGCCTAAGCCTAACCCTTACCTTAACCCTAACCCTAATGCTACTCCTAAAACTAGACCTAACTCTAGACGTAGCCCTAATACAAAACTGATCCATAGCCCTAAACCTAACCCTTAATCTAAACCAAACCCTAACCCTACACCTAGCCCTAACCA
>NW_026006540.1:0-4822 GCF_001458135.2 Marmota marmota marmota
TTTTTTTTTTTTTTTTTTTTTTTTTTTTTTTTTGGGGGGGGGGGTACACAGGTTTGAAACCAGGGATGCGTAACCACTGACCCACATCCCCAGTTCCCCTTTTTAAAAATATTCTATCTAGAGTCAGGATCTCACTGAGATTCTCAGTACTTTATTAAGATGATGAGGCTGGCTTTGAACTTGAGATCCTCTTGCCTCAGCCTCCTGAGCCACTGAGATTACAGGTGTGCATCACTGCGCCTGGCAGATGTATTATAGTTCTATATTTGGTTTCCAGAGGAAACTGCCAAACCATTTCCTACTGTAGTTGCTCTAACTTCTATTCCTACCAGCAACACACGAGGGTTCCAATTTTTTCCACATCCTACTGAAACTTGTTCTTTGTCTGTTTTTAATTATGGCCACCCCAATGAATGTGAAGTAGCTTCTCATTGTGCTTTTGATTTGCATTTCCCTAATGACTAATGATGATTATTAGCCATCTGTATACTTCTTTGAACAAATGTCTACTTTTAAGCTTTGCCCGTTTTTAAACTGGGTTGTCTTTTTATTGCTGACTTGTAAGAGTATGTTATAGATTATGGATGGTAGCCCCTTATCAGATATTCAACTTCCAAAGATTTCTCTCATTTGGAAGGTTGCTTTTGTATTTTCTTGGTGGTATCCATTAAAGCACAAGATGTATTAATTTTGATAAAATCTTATTTATTTTTTTTCTTCCTTTTATTTCTTCTTGTTTGGTGTCATATCTAAGACACCCTTTCCTAGTCGGAGGCATGAAGAGTGACCCTCTGTTTTTTTTTCCAAAAATTGTATTATTTTGGGTCTTACATTTAAGCCTTTATCCATTTTAAATTAGCTTTTACACATGAAGTGAGATAAGAGTGCAAATTAATTTTTTTGCATGTGGCTATTCAGTCATTCCAGCACCATGTTAAAAAAACAATTAGCCGGGTGCAGTGGCATGCACTTCTGTAATCCCAGTGGCTTGGGAGGCTGAGGCAGGAGAATCCGGAATTCAAAGGCAGCCTCAGCAAAAGTGACGTTCTAAGCAACAAAATAGGGCTGGGGATGTGTCTCAGTGGTCAAGTGCCCCTGAATTCAATCCACATTACTCCCTCCCCCAAAAAATAAACCTATTCTTTCCCTCTGGGCTAAATTGTCTTGATACCCTTATCAAGAAATAATTGAATATGTACCTAATTAAAATTAATTAATTAAAAAACAATTGACTGTGGATGCTATTCATTTATTTCTGGATATTAAATTCTATTGCATTGAAATACTTGTCTGTCTTTATGCCAGTACCACACAATCTTGATTATTGTAACTTCATAGTAAGTTCTGAAATAACTGGGTTTGAGTATTACACTTTTGTTCTTTTTCAAGATTGTTTTGACTGGTCAGGCTCCTTTGTAATTCTGTATGAATTTTAGAATCAATTAGCAGGGGGTGGCTAACTAGGATTCTGATAGATTTTTATTGAATCTGTACATTGCTTTGGGAAATATTATATTTTAACACTACTAAGTCTTTCATTCCATGACCACATGATGTTTTCCCTTTTATATTGGTCTTTTTTAATTTCTTTCAGTGTTTTGTAGTTTTTAGTATGTAAGTCTTACACTTATTTTGTTTAGTTTGTTCTTTTTGATTTTACTGTAAATGAAATTGCTCTTAATTTCCATCTTTTTAGATTGTTCATTTCCAGTATATAGAAATATAACTGCTTTGTTTTTTGTTTTTGTTTTTGTTAGTTTGTTGTTTGTTTTTCTTTTTCTTTTTTGCTCAGATCAAACTCAGAGCCTCCATTCATGCTAGTCAAGCTCTCTACCACCAAGCTACATCCCCAGTCCTTATTATTTTATTCTTAGACAGGGTCTTGCTAAATTGCCTCCACTAGCCTCCAACTCACAATCTTCCTGTTTCAGCCTCCAGAGTAGCTGACATTGCCACCTTCTATACCTGGCTCCTTTTTTAAAAGATATATTTGATCTTATATCCTGAAAGTTTGCTGATGCATTTATTAGCTCTAATAGTATTTTAGTGAATGCCTTGAAATTTTCTCTATATAAGGTCATGTTATTCACAAATAAACATAATTTCTTCCTTTTATAATCTTTATGTTTTTATGTATTTATTTTCATCTGATTGAATCAGGCTAGAGACTTCAGTATGATAGTAAATAGAAAACCTAAGCCACACATGGTGGTGTGTGCCTATAATCCCAGCAACTGGGGAGGCTGACACAGGAGGATTGCAAGGTTGAGGCCAGCCTCAACAGTTTGAGGCCCTAAGCAACTTAGTGAGGCCCTAAGCAACTTAGTGAGACACTGTCTCAAAATTTGAAAAAAAAAAATTGTACAGGGGCTGGGGTTGTGGCTCAGCGGTAGAACACTTACCTAGCACGTGTGAGGCCCTGGGTTCAATTCTCAGCACCACGTAAAAATAAATAAATAAAATAAAGGTATTGTGTTCAACTACAACTAAAAAATAAATACTAAAAATAGATGTAGAAAGTGCTGGTTAAGCACCTAAAATAGAATAAATATAAAAAAAGGAAATAATAAGGGCAAGAGATGTACTGTAGCTCAGAGCATATGCATAGAAAGTGCAAAGCCCTGGGTTCAGATCTCCAGCACCAATTTAAAAAAAAAAAGAAAAAAAAAGAAATTGGATTTTTTTCTAGTTGTTGATCCAAGGAGGAAAGTTTCACTAAAGAAATTGGATTTTTTTCTAGTTGTTGATCCAAAGTTTCACTCCTTCACTATTAAGTATGATGTTAGCTGTGGGTTTCTCATATATGCTTTTTATCAGGTTGAGAAAGTTCCCTTGTATTCCTAGTGTTGGCTGCTTTTAATCATGAAAAGGTATTGGATACTCAACTTAGTGAGGCCCTGAGCAACTCAGTGAGCCCCTGCCTCTAAATGAAATATAAAAAAGTGCTGAAGATGTGGCTCAGTGGCTGAGCACCCCTGGGTCCAATCCCCAGTAAGTCCAAAAAAAAAAAAAAAAGATATTGGATACTGTGAAATGCTTTTTTCTGCATCAATTGAGATAATCATATGGGGATTTTTCTTTTATTCTATTATTTAGATGTATTACATTGATTAATTTAAATGTAAATACCACTTACTTCTGGTATATAATCATGCTAACATGATGCTGAATTTCGTTTGCTGATATTTTTGAGAATTTTTTCATCTTTCTTTATTCATAAGGGATATGGCTCTTTAGTTTTCTTATAAGTTTTTTATCTGGCTTTGGTATCAGAGTATATTACTGGCCTCTTAGAGTGATTTGGAATGTATTGCCTTAACTTTAATTTTTTGGAAGAGTTTGAACAGGATTGGCGATAATTCATCATTAAATGTGTAATAAAGCAAAACTTTGATTATGGTGTGTGCTGTAATACTAGCTACTAGGGAAGATGAGGTGGAAGGATAACTTGAAACCACAATTTCAAGAGCAGCCTGGACAACACTGAGAGACAGGTATGATTTAAAAAAAAAAAAAAAAAAACTTTTTCATAGAATTCGTCAGTGAAAATATGTGGTCCTAGGCTCTTTATATGTTGTTGTATTGGGTTGATTAATATTTTAAAAAAGATTTTGTGTTTCTATCCTTAAGGAATATTGTTCTGGGTTTTCTTTCCTTGTGGTATCTTTGGTTTTAGAATCAAAGTTTTGCTATTTATGAGGTTTTGCCCTCATGGAATGAGTTGGGACACTTTACCTCCTTTTCTGTAAAATTTGTGAGGGATTGGTGTTAATTCGTCTTTTAACATTTGATAGAACCCACCACTAAAATTATGTGTCCTGAGATTTTATTTGTAAGAGGTTTTTTAAAAGTTAATAAATTAAATCTCAGTATTTGTTATATTCATTCAGTTTTCTATTTCTTCTTGTCAGTTTTAGTTGTTCATATCCTCCAAAAAATTCATCTATTCCATCTACTATATCTAATAAGTTTGAATATAATCCTTCATAGTATTATGTAGTCATTTTTATTTCTATAATATTAGTAGTAATGTTTCCTCTTTCTTTCCTGATTTTCATAATGGGAGTCTTTTATTTTCTCTTGGTCTAACTATGGTTTATCAATTTTGTTAATTTTTTCAAAGAACCAATTTTTCATTGTGTTAAACTTCTGTATTGTTTTTCTATTCTCAATTCTCCATGTCATTGGTTTCTACTCTAGTTTTATTATTTTCTTCTACTTGCTTTGTATTTGGTTTGTTTTTCTTTTTCTAGTTTCTTCAGGTAGAATTTTAGGTTACTGATTTAAGGTTGTTCTGCTTTTTGTTGTTGTTGTTACCAGGGATTGAACTCAGGGACATTCGACCACTGAGCTACATCCCCAGCCCTATTTTGTATTTTACTTAGACACAGTGTCTCACTGAGTGGCTGAGCACCTAGCTGTTGCTAAGATTGGCTTTGAACTTGCAATCCTCCGGCCTCAGCCTCATGAACCACCATGCTTGGCTATCTTTCTGCTTTTTAATATAGGCATTTGCAAAGCTACATTTCTCTCTAAACATTGTTTTAGCCATACCCCACAAGTTCTGGTAATTATTCTATCTTCTTAATGGATTCACTTTTTTAATCTTTTTTTTTATACTGGAGATTGATTGAACCCAGGAAACTTAACCACTGAGCCACATCCCCAGCCTTTTTCTTTTTCTTTAAAAAAATTTTTTTTTTGATGATGTTAGTTCTGCCTATCCATGAACAGGGTATATTTTTCCATCTTCTAAGATCTTCTATTTCTCTCTTTAGGGTTCTGTAGTTTTCATTGTATAAGTCTTTCACCTCTTTTGTTA
>NW_026006541.1:0-4821 GCF_001458135.2 Marmota marmota marmota
TTTTTTTTTTTTTTTTTTTTTTTTCATCAAAATCCACAATTGCATTTAAAACATATCCAGGGTTTTGTTGTGTCTTAAGAGTTATTTTCCTCCTGAACCATTTGGGTTGAATGAGCTGACTGCTTCAATTTACAATCTAGCTTCCTTAGCATCTAGGAAAATCTGTGGTTTCTCTGACACTGCTTTCCATACTGATAACAGAACATGAGTATAAAAATAAGTAATAGTATAAATAGGTCATCTATAATCCTTTAAAGTGTCTCTTATTTTCCTTCTGGAAAAAATTTCTAAGCTTCCCTATTAATCTTGATTACCAATATCTTGCCTTTCCTGATATACCCCTAAAAATGACAGTTTTTTTTATAGCCTTCCTAGTTAGATCTATTTTGTCTTGCACAAACGTACTTATTTAAAAAGAAAATATTTGTTTAAAATTATTTATTATCAAATACTTTTTTAAAAAAATCACAAATAATGCCTGATATTTGAATAATGTCATTCCTTGGAGATTACTGAATTAATATAGTAGATACTATTTGTACCCTACTGAGCTGAATCTACCTTTTCCAAAACTGGAAGCCAAGATACCACCAGATGTAAATTCTTCAAACAGAGCCAGTCTCCATTGTGTGCACATTCTTTTAGCATTTGAATAGCTAAATCAGCTTGACCTTGACCCATGGCAACCTATGGAAAATAAATAAATAAACACACAGAACTGCTAACATGTTGTAACTTAACATTGTAAAAGATTCAATAATAGTATAATCTCTAAACCTAACTGGATTTAATACTAAGTTTTAAAGAAAATCCAAACTAATACTCAGGATTAATCATCTTCTCTAAAAACATTAAATAAGTAGAAATTTATATGCATAGTTTAGTCAAAGTTACTGCTAACAGGAACATCCTGTAGAAAAGGACTTCCTGTTTGAATAAACCTCACTGAAAACACAATACTGTCTTAATGAATATACTGATCTACTATACCAGTGGATTGAACAGAAAATCCTAGTGAAAAATCAGTACAATTGAGCCTACCTGCTCTGCTATTTTGGTATCTTCTCCTTGTTCCTTATGAAATCCTTTCCAATTTTTGTTTGCTATCAAGTATTTGGGTTTTTAAATTATTATTTCCTAATAAAAAGGTGGATCCACTTTCCAAAAACTGAGAGTAAACTAATAAATTTAATTTTCTAACTTGCACGCAAATTGAGTTGGAAAAAAAGAAGCTCCAATATCAGAAAAAACAGTATTATATTTGATAAATTTTACTCAAAATATTTATGTATTTCTTTAATTCTAGATCAAGAAACTGAAAATAAATATTACTGTGATGTTTTTTGTAAAAGCATCCATGTAAACTTTTAAAATATATTCTCAAAACTTAACCACAAACTTTTGTGCCTTAATGCAAATTAATGTCTTAGGTTTCTGAAAGTCAGAAGTCTCACTGATCTCAAATCAAAATGTCTCAATATTATTTTCTTTCTGGAAGTTCTAAGAGAAGATCCTTCCCTTGCCTTTACCAGCTTCTGGGAGCTACTTACAGCTACTTTATAGCACATCTCTCCATTTCAAAGCCAGAAGTATAATGGATTCTCTCTTTTCTGACCTCTACTTCCATCTTCATATCTTATAATTTCAGGATCCTCCAGCCGCCCTCTTATACACAGGCTTGTGATTATATTGGGCCAATTTGGATAATTTTCCCATCTCAAAATCCTTAACATAATTATATCTGCAAAGTTCTTTTTACTATGTAAGATAACATATTAATAAATTCTAGGGATTAGGACATGGACACCTTTCAGGGCATTATTTCTCCTACTACAACAACAAAATGCCCACTAATAGGATATAATGTGGCAGGAATAGCAAAGGCATGGGCAAAAACAGCTGGGCAATTTACACTCACCTGATGATAACACTCTCCACTTCTTTCAGCATTAGCAAGTTCCTGAAGTTCCTGAGAAGGATCAGCACCCGGGGAAATAATTATCAAAATGGGTTCAATTTCTAGTGTCTCTTTGTACAAACGTTTGAGATTTAGAGGAAGTGGTGACAACTCTTTCAGTCCTAAAAGATATATTAAAAAAATTTTTTTCTAAGTAATGTGCATCATAAAAACTCTATTAAAAATCAAAGGGCGATCAGTGGAGTACAGGAAATAAAAAGTCTATTGAAAATCAAAGGGAGATCAGTGAAGTAAAAGAAATAGACCAGGGGGAAAAAAGAGAGGAGGGAAAGGGGAAATACCTTATTGGCCAAATTATATTGTTAAATTTTGTGCATGCACAAATATGTAACAACAAATCCCACTATAATGTACAACTATAATGTACCAATAAAAATATGGATAAAAAATTTTAATGAAAAAATAGAAATTAAAAATGAAAGTCTATTAAAAAATTACATAATATATAACAGAGAATACCTGGGTAAATTATAATTTCATTCAAGTTTTTCACTCTAAAGTCATTTACATACATGGTGGTGTACACCTATATCCAAGTGACTCGGGAGACTGAGGCAGGAAGATCTCAAGTTCAAAGCCAGCCTCAGAAACTTAGCAAGGCCTTGAGAAACTTAGTGAGACCTTGTCTCAAAATACAAAATAAAAAAAGGACTGGGGATGTAGCTCAGTGGTAAAGTGCCTCTGGGTTCAATCTTCAGTACCAAAAAATAAAGAAAATAAAATTATTTACATACTACAAATAACATACTACTAATAATACTTTATTGAATGCTAATATGCCAGCACTTTTTCTAAATGAATGTATAATATCTTCTGGTCATTACAGTGATAGCAGATGAATACCCTGATTATCACATTTAACTGTTCTGTTAGTGTTGTTGTTGTTATATTTTAAGAAATATACAGCCAGCAATGTGGTTTTAATGTACAATTGTCTTCCTACAAGACCAAACCCATCCACCCATGTATACATTTCATTAGTTCAATACAATTCATTAATTTATATGATAGCTGAATGTCTACCCTGTGCCATCTATATGGGGAAATCAGATTCCAAATCACCTGGACAATTTCATTGACATGATATTGGATAAAGAGTTATTTCTTACATCCATCATAATAATAAATGGAATAAAAAAATTTTAAATGCTCATTTTGGAAACAGATATATGCAGCTGTCAGTTTAAATTCATTAGGTGAGTGACTCTAGACAAATCACTAAAAGGCAGAATGCCTTGGTTTCTTAAATTGTAAAACAGGTATAAAACCACCAATCTTTAGGGGCAAATAAGATATAACAATTACAACAAATTCCATTTATTCATCACCTACCCTGTGCTAAGCCTTCTACAAAGTAGTTTATTTACCTGCTTTGTAAACCAAATAATGAAAACAAATATCATTATGTTCATTTTACGTGTAAGAAAATAACTACTCAAAGAAGTTAAATGTCTTGCCAAAGGGCACCCAGCTGCTGTTAACTTTTTTCGAACACAATTCATCTGTCTTTTTCCACTCTGCAGCCCTTCACCAGCTACAGAATTGTATTCAATTACAAAATCATAATTTTTCTATTACATAAAGTCTCTTCTTCTAAAACTTGAGTGTTTCCACTATTAATGTGTTTAGCAAAAAGCTGAAAAAAACCCATTTCAATTAAGGATTAAAAATATACTTACTTCAGTTGAGCTAAAAATAATATGACAAAAAAATTTAAAAATAAAGGGAGGCCTAGAAGAACATGCTGTCTGTCTGTCAGAATGCACAGGCAGGAAGGGTTTCCATATGTCTTCAAAAGTAGAAATGAACAGACAAAACTGTACCTCAGAAAACAAGCATTCCTAAAGCCTTCTGTAGCAAATACTTTAAAATACAAACTTAATGCCGTTGAATGGACCATGATAACCTCAAAACTGCCAATGTGAATCATTCTAAACTATTTAATAAAGTAAGAAAGTAAAACATGTTAATTGCATTTATCATAGAGTAAAACCGTTTGTACATCACTAAGATCTTATATTTTCAACCTGGTCCTTTCAAATAAATATAGTATTTCTTTCAAAGGAAAAAATAAGAGCTAAAAATATGACAAAAGAATAACTTAAACCTTCATTATATTTTATCTTACTTAGACAAAAAACCGAGATAATAAAAAAATGCTTGGCAGTTAAAAAATGAAAGAACATCACTCCTATACTTTTCAGGTATCTGAGTAAAGACAGTACCAAATTATACTGGTGCCAAAATAGACTGGTAGACCAATAGTACAGAATTGAGGACATAGACAGACTCTAACCCACAAAATTACAATTATCTTATATTAGACAAAGATGCCAAAAACATGCACTGGAGAAAAGATAGCATCTTCAACAAATGGTGCTGGGAAAACTGGAAATCCATATGCAACAAAATGAAATTAAACCCCTATCTCTCACAATGCACAAAACTCAACTCAATATGTCAAGAACTATGTAATATTTTGAACAACCAACAATAAAAATTTTTTAAAAAATGGATCAAGAACCTAGGAATACAATAGCAGACCCTGTGTCTAATAGAAGAAAAAGTAAGCCCTAACCTCCATCATGTGGGATTAGGCCCCAACTTCCTTAATAAGACTCCTATGGCACAAGAATTAAAATCAAGAATCAGTAAATGGGATGGACTTAAACTAAAAATTTTCTTCTCAGCAAAAGAAACAATATGCGAGATGAATAGAGAGCCTACATCTTGGGAGCAAATCTTTACCCCTCACACATCAGATAGAGCACTAATCACTAGGGTATATAAAGAACTCAAAAAGGTAAGCACCAAAAAAAAAAAAAAAAAAAAAAAAAACCCAA
>NW_026006542.1:0-4819 GCF_001458135.2 Marmota marmota marmota
GAGAGAGAGAGAAATATATATATATATATATATATATATATATATATATATATATATATATAGTCTGCAACAGCCATGATACTAGTGTTAGAAACAGAAGTTGTTTTCCATTCACTTTTTTAAAAAATTTTTTTCTTACTTGTTGATAGATCTTTATTTTATTTATTTATACATGGTGCTGAGAATCGAACCCAGTGCCTCACACATGCCAGGCAAGTGTGCTACCACTGAGCCACAGCCCCAGCCCTGCCATTCACTTTTAACAAACAGGAAGACAAAGGGGAAAAGAGGTTCAGTTCAATTCTTACAAATATAATTTTGGAGATATAAAATTTAAAATTCCATGCTCCTCAAATGTGAAGGATGATGGGGTAAAAATGGGAGCTCATAACCCACTTGAATCAAAGGGTGAAATATGATATATCAAGAACTATGTAATGTTTTGAATAACCAACAATAAAAAATTAAAAAAAAATGTGAAGGATGAATATTATATATAGGTAAGTTCTCTGACAATAATGTATTTCAATTAGAAAGTAATGAAAACAATACTGACTTTCTCCAGTATTTGAAATTTAAGAAGCATACCTCAGATGTACTCATGGGTTTGCTATAAGGAAAATGGTTAAGAAGTTGGCACACACTGGCTGCTCCTTGATGTTTTTTAGTGAGATACCACAATAAATAGATGATCCCAAGCTAGCATTGGTCTATTTGTAGGCATAGGCGAAAAGAAAGAAAATTGCTAGGAAGGGCATGCTTACCTGTGTCCTGCAAAGAAAAATGACTGAGTCCAGGTTGGAAAAGCCAATGGCTTCTGTAACTAAGGAGTGGGAAGCAAAGGCAATTTCTTACAGTGGGTTTTGTTTGTTGTAGTACTGAGGATTGAATCCAGGGCCTGCTAGGCAAGTGCTCCACACTGAGCTACATCCCCAGTCCATTTTCTTTTATTTTATTGCTTTGCTTTATTATATTGTATTTTATTCTATTGTTTTGTTTTAGGTATTTTTGTCTTGTTTTGTTGTATTGTATTGATTTAGTTTATATTTTATTTTATTCATTTTTTATTTTATTTTATTTTTGAGACAAGTTCTCACTAATTTCCCCAGGCTGGCCTCAAATTTGTAATTCCCCTGCCTCGGACTTCTTATTCACTGGGATTACAGGTGTGCACCAACACCATGCTAATAGGTAATAATCTCACAAAAGTGAAAATAAATAAGACTTTGGCCCTATCTTTGAGAGATTTTTCTAAAGCACTTAATACACCCACTCAGTCCTAAATGTGGGGAAAGGAGAAGATAGTCAGGTCAAATCACAACATTTATTACTAAAAAATGTTGTATATATTTTCAAAAGGACCACACCTCAATGACTGCCATTCTCTGTCAGAATAAGGACATGACGAGAATGGTTTCTGCTGTGCAAGCTCACGTAAGCGCTGGGAAGGTGTACGTGAGGGTTGTTAGTACAGAGAAGATCTGAAGGTCTCAGTTCTCCTGATGTTTGCACCTGTTCTCTAGGAGGTGAAATTATGTTAACATTTGACCCAATCCTAATGGTGCAACTTTCCAGCAATCTGTCTGTATCTTTTTCAGGTGATTTTCCAAAGATGTTTACAATTATATTTATTGTATCAAAGTAATTTTAATTTTCATCAAGAGCCATAAATCTCAAAGCCCTACCTTCTACCCAATGCTGATTATCAGAAACATTGACCTTTCAATAAATGTGGATGGAACTGGGACATACTGGAAGACAGCACTCCATCACAGAGGTCTCAGCCATGCTGGGAAGGCAATATTCATAGAGAAAGTCACATCTACAAGCACCCTGCTTGTGTCATTCTTCTGTGGCTAGGCCTGACATCCAGAGCACGTTCTTTGATCATAACATTCTTCTGTGGTGACACGTCTCTTCCCATTCTTTAGGAACCCTGATCCATCCATGTCAATTGGACAGGAATGAAGCTCCTTCTCATCCCAGACTCACTGATATGACCTGAGCCTGGCAATGAGCAGTCACCTCTGGATAGGATTGGCTCACGGACGGAAATACAACCCAAGCTGGACATCCTACTCATTGCTGGGAATTTTGCTGGGTTACTGAAAATGGTCCTTTTCTTCTCTACTGTAATAAACCATAACAACTATGTAAGTCTGGAGCTGCTGGAGACTTATTATTCCTCCCGCACGGAGAGAGCCTCTCAGAGAATGAGGTCAAACCCCAGAGGATTCAAGACAAGATATGGGGTGGGGAGATGAGAGGGAGAAAAAGACCCCCCCCCAGAGAATAATATTGGTGACAACGTTGAACCACTGGATCTAACAACCATGTCAGGCCTTTCCCTGGGCGGCCAAAATAAATTTAATTTTGGCTTAAAGTACTTTGAGTTTTATTTATATTCACTGTGTCTATCTTGCTTGGAAGACTTTGCCAAGCAAATCTCAAGGATGATGCCCCTGTGCCCGACATAAACTACACTTCCATCAACGGGGGATGAAGGGAAGGGGCACAGGGCTGGGACAGGGCACTGCAGGTGAAAAAGCACTTCTGGACAGCCTGATCCAACAGTGTGGGGAGAGTGTATAAAAACCAGCACAAGCCAGAATCCAAATACAACAGCATTAATCCTCATAGTCACACGTCTGTTAGTTCCTACCTACCGCACAATTCATTTTCCAAAATAGAAAGAACTTTCAGGCCATTATCCTGACCTTCAGAATGGGTGCAGAAAAAAAAATTATCCAATCTGTCTTCTACTTACAGATGGAGATTATTCCAGGAACTTCTAGATCATGACACACGTAAGGAGGCAGGGAGCAAGAGAGCCAGAAACACCCAAACTTTCTTAGGACAAGTGGGAACAACTCAGGAAACAAACATTTTCCATTATGTTGAAAATTAATTGTCACTGCTACGATCCCCAGATGAACTGACAGTCTGGGAGTACCCAGCTCAGGACTTGACACAATACAGAACCAGCCTCAGTGCCCCTGGAGGCCCTTGTCTATGACACTGGCTTAATGAAGCCATAATCCATGCACTTGATGAGACACTCCCGGGCCGTCTGAACCACAGCCGCTTTCTTCTCGTCCGGCTCCTGTTTGCCCACCACGGTCAGGATCTCCAGCAGCTCGCTCTCCACCAGCTTCTTGGCCAGCTCAGCATCGGCTGCCAGCAGGTTATAGGCAATGACCAGGCCCCGGTGTTGGACTGACAGCTGGTCATGCAGGCAAAGCCGCTGCAGGATCTCCAACCACTGGGATGTCTGGAGAGGGCCGAAAAGGGAAGGAAGGAGTCGAGGAATCAGGAGGGAGACAGAGAGAGGAGATTTGGGGACAAGATAAGTAGAAAGCATTGGCCACACTTACAGCCAAGTAACTTAGCTATGGCCACACATCTGGAAATACAGAGGATTAACATCCTCCATCTATTCACATCTTAAGCAACTTGAGAGTAAAGAGATAGGCCCACTGCATGTCTGAGCAGAATGGGGATGTGGAGTGTTCAGAAATGAGAATTCTTGGGCTGGGGATATAGCTCCGTTGGTAAAGGGCTTGCCTTCCAAGCACAAGGCCCTGGGTTCAATTCCCAGCACCACAAAAAAAAAAAAGAAAGAAAAGAAAAGAAAGAAAGTAAAGAAATAAGATTTCTCAATCTGTGTTCATGGGCAATGCCTGCTTCTGCCAAGCGAAGTGCCTTTCACACTACAGCTCCATGCAGGGAGGCATGGCTTTGCCTAGAATCAACACCAGAGTCTGGAGTGAATCCTCTCCTCCATTCTTCCTCAATCCACCATCCACAGTAATGAAGATGTCCAATTACTGTGCATGGGGGAGCAGGACTCTAGACCACTCTGATCACCCTAGGAGACAGTGACAAAGTCTAGAGTAGAACCAGGAGACTGATTCCTTTAGCCTTCAATAGACACACTTCAGGCAGCAGAGCAGAATAGGCATCACATTGGCATGGGTTCTGCAGTCAGAGAATTGGTGTTCTGGTCCTAGCTCAGCATTTATACCATCCACATGGCCTCGGTTAGGCTATTCACCTTCTCTAAGCTTCAGGAGCCTCCCCTGTCTTCTGCTCCACCTTCCTCTAACATCACGCTGAGTAATGAGATGATTCATGGAAAGAGCTTAGCACAGGGGCTCAACAAGCCCTGGTGACCTGACACCAATCCAGAGGTTTTCATCTGGGCTCCCTCATGCCTTCATCCACCCTTCGTCTGCAGGGATCCCTTCCTGCATGTGCTGCTCTCAGATAGGGAGATGGAGGCAGAGAGAGGAAAAGACAAGTACCTGCCTTTCAAGCTTCTAAGCACACTTTTTGACACACTACACTAGGTCTTCTGCCCCAGGAAAGAAAATGAAAGCCATCTAACTGTGGAAGGTTCAAGGACAGTTTCTATGCTGATGAACATCTGCTAATGGGTCCCTCTGGGATGTTGCTGGGGGATCAAAGGAAAGGATGACAGAAATTCAATCAGAATCCCAGGCAGGAGGATCTGCAGCCTGGCTTCCCTGGGCACAGCCCAGCTGCTGTGAGACCATAGAGATGCCCAGCATTCAATAGGCCCCAGAGTTGTAACAAAGATGGGCCTGGGAAGTCTCATGAGTCCCCCAGCATGTCCATGATGGGACAAGAAGATGGCCAAGAATACTGAGCCCCTCGGGAAGAATGAAGAAGTGCCAGGGGTAGGCTGGCAATCCCGAAGGACTCCAGTCCTTCCTAACTAACTGTGCTCTTGGGCTCGTTATGTTCTGTACCTCAGTTTCCTCATCCAGAAATTAAAGGTACTAATAATACTCACATT
>NW_026006543.1:18-10836 GCF_001458135.2 Marmota marmota marmota
CCCTAATCCTAGCCCTAATCCTAACCATAACCAAGGCCAAACCATACTTCTAACTCTATTCATTACTCTAAACATAACCCTAAACATAATGCTAACCCTAGCGCTCAACTTTACATTAATCCTAAACCTAGACCTAACACTAACCCTAACACTTGCCCTAGCCCTAACCATAGCTCAAATCCTAACACTTACCACCTTACCCTAACAATAACCCTAGGCCTAAACCTAACCCTAACCCTAACCCTAACCCTAACCCTAACCCTAAACCTTCCCATAATCCTAACCATAAACCTAGCCCTACACCTATCCTGTTACCATAAATATAAGCCTAACACAAATGCTAACCCTAGGCTTAAACCTAAACCTATTGCTAACACTAACCCTACTCATTACCTAAACCTAAGCTGAACAGTAAAACTCAATCTATCAATTACTCTAACCCTACCCCTAACCCTAATGCTAATTTGAGCCCTAAGCCTAAACAATAACCTAAACCAAACTCTAAACAAGACACTGACTCTAATAGTACATCTAGCTCTAAACTTGGCCCTAACCCTAAACCTAACCCTTACACTAGACCTATCCATAAAACTAAACCTAGCAGTATCCCTAACCATAACCCTAGACCTGACATTATCCCTCTACCTAATTCTTTCCCTAAACCTAACAGAAACCTGATCCCTCATCCTAGACCTAAACTTAGCCTTGATCCTAACCTGAAGCCTAACCCTAGCCCAATTCCTAATTTCAACCCTCACCTTAGTTCTGAACCTAGGTATAACCACATCCTTTCCCCTTCCCCTAACCCTAACCCTAACACTATCACTAACCCTAACCTGAGCCCTAACCTTAGGCCTAACCCTAACACTAACCCTAGGTCTAATCCTAGCCCTAATTTAGTGTTAACTGTAACCCTAACTCTAACCCTAGTCCTAAAACTAACTCTAACTCTCACCCTAGATCTATTTCTAGTACTAACCTTATCTGTTACCATAACCCTAACAATAGCTCTAACCTTAGCCCTAACCCTAGCTCTAACCCTAGAACTAAGCATAACTCTCAATCTAACCCTAAACCTAAGCCTAAACCTAACTATACCACTAGCCCAAACACTATTGCTAATCCTAAAACTAGCTCTAACCGAAGCCTTAGACCTAAGACAAAACCCAGCCATTATCCTAATGCTAATCATAACCTAACCATAACCCTATACCTGACATTAGCGCTAGTCCTAATTCTTGCACTAACCTTAACACAAAACCTAACGATGCACCTAGCCTTAATCCTATCTCTAATTTAAGTGTTATCCCTAACCCTAAAACTAACACTGACCCTGACTTTGACCCTAACAATAACCTCATCTCAAATCTTCACCCTAAATCTTAACTTAACCCTAATACTACACCTAGCCCTAACTCTAGTCATAAAACTAGCCCTAATTGTAACCCTAGTTTTTACA
Source organism: Marmota marmota marmota (assembly GCF_001458135.2). Taxonomy (NCBI): domain Eukaryota; kingdom Metazoa; phylum Chordata; class Mammalia; order Rodentia; family Sciuridae; genus Marmota; species Marmota marmota. The sequence continues at coordinate 1,478 of NW_026006543.1, forward strand.
TTAGCTGTAGCCCTAACCCTATTCCTAAACTAATCTAAAACTTAACCCTAATTTGAGCCCTAACCCTAGCTTTAACCCTAACACTAAACCTACCCTTAATCCTAACCATAACCCAAGCTCTAACTCTAGCTCTAATCCTATCAATTAGCTTTATCTAACTCTATCCCTAATGTTAACCCTAGGATAACCTGAACCCTATCCATAACCCTAACCCTATCAATTACCTTAAACCTAATCTGAAACCTATACCTAATCATATCCATTACTCTAACCCTAAATTTAACAAAAAAAGCTAAATTGAGCCCTAACCCTAAACCTCAACCTAAACAAACCCTGATCCTGATCCTGACTCTAATGATACTGCTAGCTCTAATGCTGACCCGAACCCTCAACCTAAACCTTTCACTATATGTAGCCAGAAACCTAACCCTAAGACTATTCCTAACCATAACCCTAGAGCTGACATTAGCCCAATCCTAATGCTAGCCCTATCCCTAACAAAAACCATAGCCCTAATCCTGGCCCTAAACATAGCTTTAAATCTAATCCTAATTCTAACACTAGCCCTAACCCTAAATTTACCCCTTGCCCTATGCCAAAACCTTGTTATAACATAATACCATACCCTAACCCTAATCCTAAACCTAGCCCTAATCCAAGGCCTAACCCTAATACTAACTAAAACTCTGATCCTAGTGCTAATTTAGACCAAACCCTAAACTTAATCATATCCCTAGTCCTAAGACTAACTCTAACTCTTGACCTATCCCTATCCCTAGTTCTAATCTTATCCCTTACCAAAACCCAAAGCCTATCCCTAACCCTAGCACAAACCTAGCTCAAAACTTAGCCCTAGCCCTACATCTAAATCTAACACTAACTCTAAATCTAACCTTAAATCTAAACCTAAACCTCACCCTAACACTAGCCCTAACCCTAATGCTAATTTGAAAACTAGCCCTAACCCTAGCCACAGACCTCAAACTAATTTAAGATGTAGCCCTAATCCTAACCCTTAACCTAAACCAAATCCTAACTCTACCACTAGTCCTAACCCTATCCCTACAACTAATTCTTACCCTTACTCTGACCCTAAAACTAACCCTAGCTCTAAATATCACCTTAACTCTAAATGTAACCCAAACGGTAGACCTAGCCCTAAACATAACCATAAAACTAGCTCGAAATGTAAAGCCAGTTCTTACATTAGCCATAGCCCTAACCCCAACACAAAACCTAACCCTATCCTGAGCCCTAAACCTAGTATAACCCAAACCATAAATATAACTGTAGCTCTAACCCTAACCAAAACCCTAACCCTAGCTCTAACCCTATCCCTTAGCCTAAGCCAAAACTTCACCCTAATGCTACCAGAATTCTAACACTAATCCTTAGCCTACCCCAAACCCGAACCCTATTTCTAGTCCTAATCCTAGCCCTCATTCTATCTCTAACCATATACCAAAGCCTAAGCCTATCCCTGACCCTTATTCTGACCCTAATACTAACCCTTGGTCTAAGCCTGACCCTAACTCTAAACCGAACCGTAACACTAGCCCTGCCAGTAAACCTATACCTAACCAATGCATAATACTAGCACTATACCTAAACCTAATCCTAAATCTAACCATAACTCTAGCCCTATCCCTAAAAAATACTAGCCCTAGCCCTAACAATAACCATTAACCTAACATAAAGTCTAACCCTACACCTAGACCTAAACCTAGTTCTAATTCTTGCCCTAACCCTAACCCCAATGCTATCCTGAACACTGAACTTTATCCTAATAAAAACCCTAGCTCTAAACATGATCCTAACCCCAAACCTAAACCTAACTATAGACCTATCCATAACCCTAACCCTAACCCTAGCCATAATCATAAACCAAGGTCTTTCATTACCCATAGCCCTAATTCTAGCCATAAATCTCAGGCAAAACCTAGCCCTAACCCTAGACATAAGCATAAACCTAACCAGAAGCCTACACCAGACCCTAACCCTAACACTTATCCTAGCCCTAAACATACCTAAAACTCAAAACATTACCCTAAACATAACTCTAGCCCTAAACCTAACCCTAAACCTAGCACTAATCTTAACTGTAACCAAAGCCCAAATCTTAGATCTAACTTTATCCACTGTCTTAAACGGAGACCTGAACCTTAGGCTAATCCTAGCACTAACCATAATCCTAACCCTAAACCTCGCCTTAGCCCTAACCCTAGCTCAACCCCAAACACTTACCCTAAACTAAACTTATTGCTAACACTAACCCTATGCCTAACCATAACTCCAGCCCTAATCCTAAGCTCACACCAATCCCTAACACTAGCAGTAACCCTATCCATTATCCTAAACAGAAGCCTAACCCAAATGTTAACCTTAGGCCAAACCCTAACCCTGTCCCTAACACTAACCCTATAAATTACTCTAAAACTAACCTGAATCTTAAACCTTACCCTATCTATTACTCTAACCCTAAAACTCACCCTAACTCTAACCATAAAACCAACCCTAATTGTAAAGCCAGTTCTTAACCCTAACGCTTATTGTAGCACTAACCCTAAAACTTAACCAAAACCAAACACTAACCTGACTCTGAACCTAATAATACACCTAGCTCTAAACCTGACCCCTACATTAAAACTAACACTTACCCTAGACCTCGCCATAAAACTAACCCTAACACTACCCCTAAACATAACCCTACACCTGACATTAGCCCTATCCCTAATCCTATCCCTAACCCTAACACAAAACCTAGCCCTCATCCTAGCCCTAAACCTAGCCTTTTTCCTATCCAAAATTTTCACCCTAGCCCTATCCAAAATTTTAAAGCTCGTCCTAGCCATGAACCTAGCTATAAACCCATCACTTTCCCTAAAAGTAACTCTAAACCTAACAATAACAGTAACCCTAACCCTAGTCCTAACCATAGACCTAACCCTAACACTTACCCAAACACTAATCCTAGACCTAATTTAGCCCTAACCCTAACCCTACCCCTAACCCTAGCCCTAAGACAAACATCACCCTAGCCCTATTTCTATTCCTAACCCGATGCGTTACTGTAACCCTCACACTAGCCTTAACCTTAGCCCTAACCCTAGCCATAGCCCTAACACTAGATTTAAACATATAACTCTACAAATACCCTAATCTTAAGCCTAAACCTCAATATACCACTAGCCCTGACACTATTGCTAATACTAAATCTAGCCCTAACAATAGCCCTAGCCCTAAAACAAAACTGAGCCATTGCTCTAACCTTAAATCTTACCCTAACCATAAAACTACCCCGAATTCTAAAGCCATTTTTTACATTAGCCATAGCTATAACCCTAACACAAAACCTAACCCTAATCTGAGCCCTAATCCTAGCTTTAACACAAACCCTAAATATAACCCTAGCTCTAACCCTAACCAAAACCCAACCCCAGCTCTAACCCTATCCCTTACCCTAAGCCAAACCCTAACCATAGTGTTACCCTAGTTTTAACCCTAATCCTGAGCCTACCCCAAACCCTAACCCTATTACTAGTCCTAACCCTAGCCCTTATTCTATCTCTAACCCTATCCCAAAGCCTAAGCCTAACCCTGATCCTTATTCTGAACCTAACAAAAACCCTAGGTCTAAGCCTGACCCTAAATTTAAACCAAACACTAACACTAGTCCTCCGGTAAATCTATACCAAATCTAACCATAATACCAGCACTAGACCTAAACCTAATCCTAAATATAGCCATAACTCTAGCCCTAGCACTAAAAAAAATCCTAGCCCTAGCCCTAAAGATAACCCTTAACCTAATGAAAAGTCTAACCATAGGCCTAGCCCTAATACAAAACTGAGCCATTGCTCTAACCCTAAACCTTACCCTATAGCAAATCCTACCTCTATAACTAGCTATAACCGTAGTTATAATTCGAGTCCTAGGCCTAAAACTAACCCTGACCCTGACTCTTATCCAAACACTAACCCTAGCTCTAAATATCACCCTAACCTAAAGCTAATGCTAGCATCACCCCTAGCCAAAACCCTAACCCTAAAACTAACCCTAATCATAACCCTAGTTCTTACATTGGCCATAGCCCTAACCCTAGCCCTAACCCTAACACAAAAATAGCTCTTTTCCAAACCCTAACACTAGATTTAACCCTAACCCTAATTCTAGCCCTATATCTAACCCTAAATTTAGACATAACCCTAGCTCTAATCCTATCTCTTACCCTAAGCCAAACCCTATCCATAATGATAAAATTAGTCCTAATCCTAATCCTTAGACAAAACCAAACACTAACCCCATTATGAGTCCTAACCCTAGCCCTCATTCTACCTTTAACCATAACCCAAAATCAAAATCTAAACTTCATCCATATTCTGACCCTAACACTAATTATAGGTCAAACCTGACCCTAACCTAAGCTGAACCCTGAAACTTATATCTAAACCTAATACTAACACTAGCCCTAAACCTAAACCTAATCTTAAAACTAGCAATAACTCTATCCCTAGACCTAAGACAAAATTTAGCCCTATCCCTAACAGTAACCCTAAACTTATTCCAAACACTAACCCTACCCCTATACCTAACCTTGTCCTAATTCTGGCTTTTACCCTAATCCTAACTCTAACATGAACCCTGACTCTGACACTAACACTAAACCAAGCTCTAAACCTGACAATAAACCAAAATCTAAACTTAACACTAGACTTGGCCATAACCCTTACCCTACAACTAACCGTTAATTAGAACCCTAAATCTTACATTACCCATAGTACTAAACCTAGGCCTAAACATAACACAAAACCTAGCCATAATCTGAGGCCTAAACCTACCTTAAGAATAACCCTCACACTAACCCTAGCTCTAAACCTAACCCTAATTCTCACCTTAGTCCTAACCCTACCTCACAGCTAACCCTTAGTATAAACATAACCCTAGCCATATCCCTACCCATAACCATAACCCTAGCACTAATCCTAACCGTAACACTATCTTTAACCCTAGCTCTATCCCTAGCCATTACCCTATCTCTAATGCTAAATGTAATGATAACTCTAGCCCTACCCCTAACCAAAACCCTAACACAAAACATAAACCTAACCCTAGACCTAACACTAAACCTAACCTTTTCTTTACCCTAAATCTAACTCAAAACCTAACACTTACCATAAACCCAACAGTAAACCCAACTTTAAAACTAAACTTAACCCTAATCCTAAGCTTAACCCAAAAGCTAACCTTACATCTAACCCAATCTATTACTCTAAACCTAACACTAAACCTAATGAAAACCCTAGACCTAACCCTAAACCTAACCCTGACCATAATCATAACATTAACCCTAGACTTAACATTAAACCTAACCCTCACCCTACGACTAACCAAGCTCAAAATCAAACATTTACCCTAAATCTAACACTAACATACCTTAATCTAGGTTTACTAGCCCTAACCCAAACCCTAACTTTAACTCTAGCCCTAATCTTAACCATAAACTTAGCCCTAACACTAGCTCTAACCCTATACATTATCCTTATGATAATCCTAATCCTAATGCTAACCCTAGTTTTAACTTTAACCCTATTGATATCCTGAAACGTTTCCATTACACTAAACCAACCCTCAATCCTAAAACTAACCCTATGCATTACCCTACGCCTAACCCTAACACTCATTTGAGCCCTTTCCCTAAACCTTAACCTAAAAGAAATCTTAAACCTGATCCTGACCCTAAAAATACACCTAGATCTAAATCTAAACCTTACACTAAGTCTAACACTTATACTAGAGCTACACACAAACCTAACCCTAAATCTACCCCTAACTGTAACACTAGACCTGACATTAGCCCTAGCCCTAATTCTAGACCTAACCCTACAACAAACACTAGCCCTCATCCTAGCCCTTAACCAAGCCTTAATCATAACCTTAACTCTAAATCTAGCCCTAACTCTAATTCTAATCCTCACCCTATTTCTAAACCTAGCTATAACAACATCCTTAACCCTAAAAATAACCATAACCCTAGTACCAATGCTAAGCCTAAACTGAACTCTAACCCTAGCCCTAATCCTAGCACTATTTCAGCCCTATCCCAAAATCTAATGATAACTCTAGCCCTAAGACTAAATCTAATGCTCACCTTAGTCCTATCCCTATTTCTAAATGTATCCATTACCATAACCCAAACCCTATCGCTAATCCTTGCCTTATCCTTAGACCTAGCCATAACCCTAGATCTAATGCTAACACCAAATCTAAACCTAACTCTAAGCCTAAGCCTAATATTAACACTAGCATTAACACTTATGCTAATCATATAACTAGCGCTAACCCTAAACCTATGACTAAAACAAAACTGAGCAATACCCTAACACTAAACCTTAACTTAAACTAAACCCTAACAGTACACCTAGACCTAATCTAGCCCTAATTCGACTTCTAACTCTAACCTTAAAATTTACCCTGACCCTGAATCATATCTTAATAGTTACCCTAGATCTAAACACCACCCTAAAATTAAACAAAACTGTAACTGTTACCCTAGCAGTTATTTGAGTCCTAACCCTAACCCTAACACTAACCCTGACCCTGACTCTGACCATTACCCTAACCTTAGCACTAACTTAACCCAAAACCTAGCCCTAATCTGAGCCATAACCCGATTTTAAACCTAATCCTTACCCTAAACCTAACCCTAATCATAACCATAAACCTATCCCTAACTCTAGCTCTATACCTATTCATTGCCATAACCATAACCATAACCCTAATGCTGACCCTAAGCCTAAACCTAACCCTATCCCTAATCCTGAAACTATCCATCACCATAAACCAAACTTAAACCCTAAACCTCACACTATCATTACCCTAAAACTAACTCAGCATATGTTGTCTCCATAGGCAGCCTCCTGTTGTAACTTTTCCCCTGATCACTTTTTCTGCTCTAAACTTTCTTCCCCTTTCTTACTATCTCAAGAAGCCTCCTCTTTTTCCTGATCTAATATGTCTTTTACCATAATCTGAACTGAAATCTTTGGACTAGGCAAACAAAATCGTAGCATCATTCTCAATGGCAATGTGCCAACTGGCAGAGTTCCTGGGTTTTTCTTTTCCCTGTCCCTTAAATCTTCACCATGATGGTCCCATTGTGATATATTCAACAACTCCTCCTTAAAAAACCATGGGCTACATTTTTGTATTGTATCAACATATGCCCTGACTGTTTTTGGTTTTACTGGGGTGCCTCCTTCCTCTAACAATTTACTTAACATTCTTTCGGTTTGTTTTTTTGCTAATTTCTGACCCAAATGTTTCTGCTACAAGGATAACACAACTCAAACAGATAACTCAAAACAGAACAGAAGCAAAATGAAACAAAAACGGAGCAAAAAATTGTTGTATCATTATGGCTCAGTGGTAGAGCGCTCGTCTAGCATGTGTGAGGCCTTGGGTTTGATCCTCAGCACCACATAATGATAAATAAAGATATTGTGTCCATCTACAAATAAAAAAATTTTTTTTTAAAATTTTCCTATTTTTTTTATATGTATATTCGTGGTCTATCTCTATCTCTTCCTCAGGGCCAAAAATCTTCAAACCTTGAGCCAACAATTTTTCCCAGTTTGCCTGAGAAAGTTCTAGGGATAGGCAACTTGAAACAAAAACAACACAAATCAAAACAAGAACACATTGATTTTTGAAATGGTCACCCATTCTCTCTCCTTCCCTCAGGGGTGAGCAATTTCACTTACTTCTGAGCTTCAGGCATTCCCCCACAGACCACCAAATGCTGCAGTCTGGCTGGACAAGAATAACTGAGCCACCACAAAGCCTTGTAGGTTCAAACAGCAACTACTTTATGGCACTGCACACGCGCTTTTCTGCCAATGCCACCCATGCAGCCCCTCCAGCAAACTCCCACACAGGAAATCCCTCCTCCAGCACTTCCCCAACCAATGGGAACTCTCCAGGAATCCCTGCAAGAACTCCAAAGTAGTGGGCGCCTGAGGCAGCAAGAGCCATCTCATTGCCAGACAGTAAAGGTCAAATATACAATACAATCAATCCAGCATCACAGCAATTATATATAGCTTAACTCAAATCATCATCTCAATGGTTCCCTGGCATCACCTTTCAAACACTCCTTCTGTCAAATGCCAGGCATCATTCTGACCAGCCAAGGCTCTCAATAGTAGCCCTAAGCAGAGGCAAGGAAAATACACTTTCATTTTAAAGCGTTTACAGAGCTTCTAGAGAACTCGGAGTTTTCTGGAATCTCAGCAAATATTTTTTTCACCTGATCTTGTTGATACTTTGCAGGATAGATGAGTATTCCAGTTTCACTTGGCTACCCAAATTTTGGTCTTCTAGGTTCTAGATTCGTTTGCAGGAAAGCATTGAATTTTTAGGTTTCACTTCATTTTTCCCTATAATGAAACATGCTTTTGGAACTCTAAATCAAACATGCCTTGTTCTAGCTGCTTGAAACCTGACCAACTCAATTAGTTCTCTGTGTTCTCTCTATGCTTTGTTCCCTGTTGATGTAGCCGTATGCAGAGGCAAGAAAAATACACTTTCATTTGACAGTATTTGCCGAGCTTCCACTGAACTCCAAGTTTACTGGAATCTCAGCAAATATATTTTCAAATGATCTTGTTGATACACGGCAGGAAAGATGAGTATAACAGTTGAACTTGGTTGCCCAAATTTTGTTAATCTAGGTTGAAGTGTTACTTGGCAGGAACACTTTGAATTTGTAGGTTTAACTTCATTTTCCACTATAGGGATAAAGACATTTAGAAGTCTAAATGAAACACGGATTGTGCTGGCTGCTTGAAACTTGACTCAGTCAATTAGTTCTTGCTGTGACCTCTATACTTTGTTCCCTGTTGAAGTAGCCCTAAGCAGAGGCAAGGAAAATACACTTACATTTGAAAGCATTTGCAGAGCTTCCACAGAACTCTGAGATTACTGGAATCTCACCAATATTTTTTCACCTGATCTTGTTGGTACTTGGCAGGAAATAGGAGTATATGGGTTGCATTGTCTGCCCAAATTTCTTTCTTCTAGGTTGAATCGTGTGTTTGCAGGAACACTTTATTATTATTATTATTATTATTATTATTATTATTATTATTATTTTTTTTTAGGTTTCACTTCATTTGGTCTTATAGAGATACAGGCATTTGGAACTCTAAATCAAACACAGTTTGTGGCAGCTGCTTGAAACCTCACTAAATAAGTTCTCAGTGTGCTCTATATTCTTTGTTTCCTGTGGAAACAGCCCTAAGCAGAGGCAAGGAAATACACTTTCATTTGAAAGCATTTGCAAAGCTTCCCCAGAACTCTGA
>NW_026006543.1:14502-44124 GCF_001458135.2 Marmota marmota marmota
CTTCGTTTCCTGTTGAAGTAGCCCTAAGCAGAGGCAAGGAAAATACACTTTCATTTGACAGCATTTACAGGGCTTCCACAGAACTCCGAGTTTATTGGAAACTCAGCAAATATTTTTTCACCGAATATTGTTGATACTTTGCAGAAAAGATGAGTATACCAGTTGCACTTGGCAGCCCAAATTTCATTCCTCTAGTTTGAAGCATTCATAGGCCGGAACACCTTGAATTTTTAGGTTTCACTCGTTTCCTCTTGTAAAGATACAGGCATTTGGTCCTCTAAATCAAACACGGTTTGTGCTAGCTGCTTGAAAGTTGACTCCCTCAATTAGTTATCAATGTGCTCTCTATGCATTGATCCCTGTTGAGGTAGCCCTAAGCAGAGGGAGGATAATAAACTTTCATTTGAAAACTTTTACAGAGCTTCCACAGAATTCCGAGTTTACAGGATTATCAGAAAATATCTTTTTCACCTGAACTTGTTTATACTTGGCAGGAAAGTTGAGTACACCAGTTAAACTTGGCTGACCTAATTTTGTTCTTCTAGTTTGAAGCGTTCATTGGCAGAAACACTTTGAACTTTTAGGTTTCACTTCATTTCCCCCTATACTGATACAGGCATTTGTAACTCTAAATGAAAAACAGTTTGTGCTAACTGCTTGAAACTTGACTCATTCAAATAATTCTCAGTGTGCTTGCTATGTTTTGTTCGCTGTAGAAGTAGCCCTAAGGAGAAGAAAAGTAAATACACTTTCATTTGCAAGTGTTTCCAGAGCTTCCACAGAACTCCAAGTTTACTAGAATATCAGCCAATATTTTTTCACTCAATCTTGTTGATGATTGGCAGGAAAGATAAGTATATGATTTGTACTTGGCTGCCCAAATTTGGTTCTTCTAGGTTGAAGCGTTCATGGCAGGGACACTTTGAATGTTTACTTTTCACTTTGTTTTCCCCTATGGAGATACAGGAATTTCGAACTCTAAAGCAAACAGAGTTTCTTTTAGCTGCTTGAAACTTGACCCACTCAATTATTTCTCAGTGTACTCTCTATGCTTTGTTCCCTGTATAAGTAGCCATAAATAGAAGCAAAGAAAATACACTTTCATTTGAATGCATTTGCAGGTCTTCCACAGAACTCCGAATTTAATGGAATCTCAGCAAATATTTTTATTCAATCTTTTTGATACTAGGCAGGAAAGATGAGTATACCAGTTTCAGTTGACTGTCCAAATTTTGTTCTTCTAAGTCGAAGCGTTCATTGTCAGGAAAACTTTGCATTTTGAGGTTTCACTTCCTTTTTCCCTATAACGATACAGGCATTTGGAATTCTAAATCAAACACAGTTTGTACTAGCTGCTTGAAACTTTATACACTAAATAAATTCTCAGTGTGCTCTCTATGCTTTGTTCCCTGTGGAAGTAAGCCTAATCAGAGGCAAGAAAAATATCCTTTGATTTGAAAGCATTTTTACAGCTTCTACAGAGCTTCGAGTTTACTGAAATCTCAGTAAATATTTTTTCACCCAATCTTGTTGATACTTGGCAGGAAAGATGAATATATCAGTTGCACTTGGCTGACTTAATGTTGTTCTTCGAGGTTGAAGCATTTGTGAACAGGAACACTTTACATTTTTAGGTTTCACTTCCTATTCCCCTATAGGGGAATTTGAAACTCTAAATCAAACAAGGTTTTTGCTAGGTGCTTGAAACTTGACTTACTCAATTAGTTCTTAATACACTCTCCATGCTTTATTCCCTGATGAAGTAGCCCTAAGCAAAGGCAAGGAATATACACTTTAATTTGAAAGCATTTTCAGAGCTTCCACAGAACTTTCAGTAAACTTCAAGTTTACTGAAATCTCAGCAAATATGTTTTCACCCAATCTTGTTGAGTCTTGGCAGAAAAGATGAGTATACCAGTTGCACTTGGCTGCCCCAATTTTGTTCTTCTAGGTTGAAGCGTTCATTTGCAGGAATAATTTGAATTTTTAGGTTTCACATTGTTTTTCCCTATAGGGATACATACATTTGAAACTCTAAATCAAATAAGGTTTGTGCTAGCTGCTGGAAACTTGATTTGCTCAATTAGTTCTTCCTGTCCATGACTTCTTCCCTGATGAAGTAACCCTAAGAAGAGGCAAGGAAAATACAAATTCATTTGAAAGCATTTCCAGAGGTCCCACAGAACTCTGAGTTTACTGGAAATACAGCAAATTTTTTTTTCCTGAACCTGTTGATTCATGGCAGGAAAGGTGAGTATACCAGTTGCACTGGGCTGCCCAAATTATTTTCTTCTAGGTTAAAGCATTCATTGGCAGGAACACTTCGAATTTGTAGGTTTCACTTTGATTTCCCCTATAACTATACAGGCTTTTTGAATTCTTAACCAAAAACGGTTTGTGGTAGCTGCTTGAAACTTGTCCCACTCAATTAGTTATCAATGGTCTTTCTATGCTTTGTTCCCTTTTGAAGTAGTCCTAAGCATAGGGAAGGAACATACACTTTCATTTGAAAGTGTTTGCCGAGCTTCCACAGAACTCCCAGTTTACTGGAATCTCAGCAAATAATTTTTCACCCAAACTTGTTGGTACTTGGCAGCAAAGATGAGGATACCAGTTGCACTTGGTGGCCCAAATTTCATTCTTCTAGATTGAAGCATTCGTTCGCAGGAACACTTTGAATTTTTAGGTTTCACTTTGTTTTCCTTTATAAAAAATACATGAATTTGGAACTCTAAATCAAACACGGTTTGTGCTAGCTGCTTGAAACTTGACTCACTCAATTATTTCTCAGTTTGCTCTCCATGCTTTGTTCCCTGCTGAAGTACCCTTAAGCAGATGCAAGGAAAATACACTTCCATTTGAAAGCGTTTGAAGTGCTTCCAAAGAACACGTTATTTACTGAAATCTAGCAAATATTTTTTCACCCAATTTTGTTGATACTTGGCAGGAAAAATGAGTATACTATTGTACATGGTTGCCCAAATTTTATTCTTCTAGATTGAGACATTCATTGGCATAAACACTTTGAATTTTAAGGTTTTACTTCATTTTCCTCTACAGTGATACATGCATATGGAACTCTAAATCAAACATGGTTTGTGCTAGCTGCTTGAAACTTGATTTACTCAATTAGTTCTCAGTGTGCTCTCTATGCTTTGTTCCCTGTTGAAGTAGCCCTAAGCAGAGCAACAACAATACTCTTTAATTTGAAACTTTTTCAGAGCTTCCACAGAACTCTGAGTTTACTGGAATCTCAGCAAATATTTTTTAACCCGATGATGTTGATACACAGCATGAATGATGAGTATACCGGTTGCATGTGGCTGCCCAAATTTCATTCTTCTAGGTTGAAGTGTTAGTTCACAGAAACACTGTTAATTTTAAGGTTTCACTTCATTTTCCCCTATAGGAATACAGGGATTTGGAACTCTAAATCAAACACGGTTTGTGCTAGCTGCTTGAAACTTGACCCACTCCATTAGTGTACAGTGTGCTCTTTCAGCTATGTTCCCTGTTGAAGTATCCCTAAGCAATGGCAAGGAAAATACACTTTCTTTTTAAAGCATTTGCAGAACTTCCTCAGAACTCCGAGTTTACTGTAATCTCAGCAACAACTTTTTCACCCGCACTTGTTGATACTTCTCAGGAAAGATGAGTATACTTGTTGCACATGGCTGCCTAAATTTCGTTCTTCAAGGTTGAATGGTTCGTTGGCAGAAGTACTTTGAATTTTTAGGCTTCTCTTCATTTTCTGCTATAAAGATACCTGCATTTGGATCTCTAAATCAAACACTGTTCTAGCTGCTTAAACTCGACCCACTCTATTAGTTCTCATTGCGATCTCTATGCTTTGTTCACTGTTAAACTAGCCCACAACAGAGGCATGGAAAATATAGTTTCATTTGAAAATGTTTGCAGAGCTTCCACAGAACGCCAAGTTTACTGGAATCTCACCAAGTATTTTTTCAACTGATCCTGATGATAATTGGTATGAAAGTTGAGTATACCAGTTGTACTTGGCTGCCCAAATTTCATTCTTCTAGGATGAAGTGTTCGTTATCAGGAACACATTGAATTTTTAGGTTACACTTCATTTTCCCTTTATGGATACAGGCATTTGGAACTATAAATCATACAAGGTTTGTGATAGCTGCTTGAAACTTAACTCAAAAATTAGTTCTCCATTGGCTCTATATGGTTTATTCCCTGTTGAAGTAGCCCTAATAAGAGGCAAGAAAAATACACAGTAATTTGAAAGTGTTTGGAGGGCTTCCACAGAAATCCGAGTTTACTGGAATCTCAGCAAATATTTTTTCACCCGAACTTGTTGATACTTGGAAGGAAAGATGAGTATATCTTTTGCAATTGGCTGCCAGAGTTTCGTACTTCTAGCTTGAAGTGTTCATTTTTAGAAAAACTTTGAATTTTTAGGTTTTACTTCCTTTTTCCTTAAAGGGATACATACAATTGGAACTCTAAATCAAACATGGTTTGTGCTAGCTACTTGAAACTTGATGCACTCATTTATTTCCAGTGCACTCTCTATGATTTGTTCCCTGTTGAAGTAGCCCTAAACAGAGGCAAGGAAAATACACTTTCATTAGAAAGTGTTTCCAGACTTTTCAGAGAGCTCCGAGTTTACTGGAATCTCAGCAAATATTTTTTTACCTGATCTTATTGATACTAGGCAGGAAAGATGAATATACAAGTTTCAGTTGGCTTCCCAAATTTTGTTGTTCTAGGTTGAAGCATTCATTGTCAGGAACACTTTATATTTTAGGTTTCACTTCATTTTCCCCTATAGGGATACAGACATTTGGAACTCTAAATCAAACAGGGTTTGTGCTAGCTTCTTGAAACTTGACCCATAAAATTAGTTCTCAGTGTGCTCTCTATGCTTTGTTCCCTGTTGAAGTAGCCCTAAGCAGTGGCAAGATAAATAGACTTTCTTTTGAAAGCATTTGCAGTGCTTCCACAGAACTCAGAGTTTACTGGAATCTCAGAAACAACTTTTTCAACTGAACTTGTTGATACTTGTTAGGAAAGATAAGTATACAAGTTGCACTTGGATGCCCAAATATCATTCTTCATGTTTGACGTGTTTGTTTGGAGGAACACTTTGAATTTATAGGTTTCACTTTGTTTTCCAGTATAGGGATACATGCATATAAAACTCTACATCAAACACGGTTAGTGCAAGCTGCTTGAATTTTGTCCAACTCAATTAGTGCTCAGTGCGCTCTCTATACTTTGTCTCTGGTGAAGTAGCCCTAAGAAGAGGCAAGAAAAATACACTTTAATTCAAAAGCATTTGTGGAGCTTTCCCAGAACTCCGTGTTTACTGGATTCAAAGCAAATATTTTTTCACTCGATCTTGTTAATACTTGGCAGAAAAGATGAGTTTATCAGTTGAACTTGGCAGCCAAAATTTCATTCTTCTAGGTTAAAGCGTTCATTTGAAGGAACACTTTGAAATTTTAGGTTTTACTTCATTTTTTTCATTTAGGGAAGCAGGCAATTGGAACCCTGAATCAAACATGGGTTGTGCTATTTGCTTGAAATCTTACTCACTCTATTAGCTCTCAGTGCACTCTCTATGCTTTATTCCATTTAGAAGTAGCCCTAAGCAGAGGCAAGGAAAATACACTTTTATTTGAAACCATTTGCAGAGCTTCCAAAGAACTCCAAGTTTACTGGAATCTCAGAAAATATTTTTTCACCTGATCTTGTTGATGCATGGCAGGAAAGATGAGTATACCAATATCACTTGGCGGCTCAAATTGTGTTCTTCTCGTTTGAAGCATTCATTGTGAGGAACACTTTGAAATTTTAGGTTTCACTTCATTTTCCCCTATAGGGATACATGAATTTGGAACTCTAAATCAAACATGGTTTGTGCTAGTGCTTGAAACTTGACCCACTGAATTAATTCTCAATGTGCTCTCTATGCTTTGTGCCCTGTTGAAGATACACTTTCATTTAAAAGCATATGAAGTGCTTCCGCAGAACTTTGATTTTACTGGAATATCAGCAAATATTTTTTCAACCTATACTGTTGGTACTTGGAATAAAACAAGGGTACACGATTTACTCTTGGCTACCCAAATTTCATTCTTTTAGGATGAAGCGTTCGTTGGCAGGAAAACATTGAATTTTTAGGTTTCACTTCATTTTCCCCTATAGCTATACAGGCATTTGTAAATCTAAATCAAACCCGGTTGTGCTAGCTGCTTGAATCTTGACCCACTCAATTAGTTCTCAGTTTGCTCTCTATGCTTTTTCCCTGTTGAAGTAGCCCTAAACAGAGGCAAGGAAAATACACTTTCTTTTGAAAGCATTCATAGATCTTCCACAGAAATCCAAGTTTATAGGAATCTCAGCAACAGTTATGTCCCCCAATCTTCCTGATCCTTTGCTGGAAAGATGAGTATATCAGTTGCAATTGTCTGCCCAAATTTCGTACTTCTAGGGTGAAGTGTTCATTTTTAGGAAAACTTTGAATTTTTAGGTTTTACTTCCTTTTTCCTTATAGGGGTACATGCAATTGGAACTCTAAATCAAACAGGGTTTATGCTAGCTGCTTGAAACTTTACCCACTCAATTAGTTATCAGTGCACTCTCTATCTTTTGTTCCCTGTTGAAGTAGCCCTAAGCAGAGTCAAGGAAAATACACTTTCATTGGAAAGCATTTGCAGAGCTTCCACAGAACTCCGAGTTTACAGGAATCTCAACAAATATTTTTTCATCTGTTCTTGTTGATACTTGGCAGGAACAATGATTATACCAGTTGCACTTGGCTGCCCAAATTTTGTTCTTCTATATTGAAGTGTTCGTTGCCAGGAATACTTTGAATTTTAAGAATTATCTTTGTTTTATTCTTTTTTTATAGGGATGCATGCATTTGGAACTCTAAATCAAACACGGTTTGTGGAAGCTGATTGAAATTTACTCACTCTATTAGCTCTCAATGCACTCTCTATGCTTCATTCCCTGTTTAAGTAAGCCTAAGGGGAAGCAGGAAAATACACTTTCAATTGAAAACTTCTGCAGAGCTTCCACAGAACACTGAGTTTACTGGAATCCCAGCAAATGTTTTTTCACCTGATCTTGTAGATACTTGGCATGAAAGAGTATTATACCAGTTGCACTTTGTTGCCCAAATTTCATTCTTCTTGATTGAATCATTCGTTTTCAGGAACACTTTGAATTTTTAGGTTTCATTTCATTTTCCCCTAAAAGAATATAGGAATTTGGAACTCTAAATGAAACACAGTTTGTGCTAGCTGCTTGAAACTTCCCACTTAATTAGTTCTCATTTTGCTCTCTAGCCTTTTTTTCCTGTTGAAGTAGCCCTAAGTAGAGGTGAGGAAAATTCACTTGCATAAGTGAGCATTTGCACAGCTTCCACAGAAGTCCGAGTTTATTGGAATCCCAGCATATAATTTTTTACACGATCTTATTGATACAACCCATGAAAAATGAGTTTACAAGTTAATGTTGGCTGCTTAAATTTGGTTCTTCTAGGTTGAAGTTTTCGTTGGCAGGAACATTTTAACTTTTAGATTTCACTTCATCTTCCCCTATAGGGATACACGAATTTGGAACTCTAAATCAAACACGGTTTGTGCTAGCTGCTTGAAACTTGACCCACTCCATTAGTGTACAGTGTGCTCTCTATGCTTTGTTTCCTGTTGAAGTAGCTTTAAGCAGTGGCAGGGAAAATACACTTTCTTTTGATAGCATTTGCAGAGCTTCCACAGAACTCCGTCTTTACTGGAATCTCAGCAACAACTTTTTCAACCAAACTTGTTGATACTTGGCAGGAAAGATGAGTATACCCATTGAACATGGCTGCCTAAATTTCGTTCTTCAAGGTTGAAGTATTCATTGTGGGATCACTTTCAATTTTTAGGTTTCACTTCATTTTTTTTGCAATAGGGATACATGCATTTGGAACTCTAAATCAAACACGGTTTGTGCTAGCTGCTTGAAACTTGACACTCTGGATTAGTTCTCAGTTACTCTCAATGCTTTGTTTCCTCTTGAAGTAGCCCTAAGCAAATGCAAGGAAAATACACTTTCATTTGAAAGGGTTTGCAGAGCTTCCACAGAACAATGAGTTTACTGGAATCTCAACAAATATTTTTCACCTGATCCTGTTGATAATTGGCATGAAAGATGAGTATACCAGTTGCACTTGGGTACCCAAATTTATTTTTNGTTTCCTGTTGAAGTAGCCCTAAGCAGAGGCAAGAAAAATACACTTTCATTAGAAAGCATTTCCAGACCTTCCACAGAACTCCGAGTTTACTTGAATCTCAGCAAATATTTTTTACCCAATCTTATTGATATTAGGCACAAAATATGAGTATACAAGTTTCAGTTTGCTGCCCTTTTTTTTGTTCTAGGTTGAAGCATTCATTGGCAGGAACACTTTAATTTTAGGTTTAACTTCATTTTTCCCTATAGGGATACAGGCATTTGGAACTCTAAATCAAACAGGGTTTGTGCTAGCTTTTTGAAACTTGCCCCACTAAATTAGTTCTCAGTCTGTTCTCTATGCTTTGTTTCCTGTTGAAGTAGCCCTAAGCAAAGGCAAGGAAAATACACTTTCTTTTGAAAGCATTTGCAGAGCTTCCCTAGAACTTTGAGTTTACTGAAATCTCAGCAACATCTTTTACAACCAAACTTGTTGATACTTGGCAGGAAAGATAAGTATACCAGTTGCACTTGGCTGCCCAAATTTCGTTCTTCAAGTTTGAAGCATTCGTTTGCAGGAACACTTGGAATATTTAGGTTTCACTTCCTTTTCCCTTATAGGGATACATGCATTTGGAACTCTAAATTAAACACGGTTAGTGCTAGCTGCTTGAATTTTGTCCCACTTAATTAGTGCTCAGTGTGCCCCCTATAGTTTGTTCCCTGGTGAAGTAGCCCTAAGAGGAGGCAAGAAAAATAGACTTTCATTCAAAAACATTTGCAAAGCTTTCCCAGAACTCTGAGTTTACTGGATTCAAAGCAAATATTTTTTCACTTGATCTTGTTAATACTTGGCAGGATAAATGAGTTTACCAGTTGAACTTGGCATCCAAAATTTCGTTCTTCTAGGTTGAAGTGTTCATTGGCAGGAACACTTTGAATTTTTATGTTTCCCTTCCTTTTCCCCTATAGGGATACATGCATTTGGATATCTAAACCAAACATGTTTTGTGCTAGTTGCTTGAAACTTAACCCACTCAATTAATTCTCAGTGAGCTCTCTGTGCTGTATTCCCTATTGATGTAGCCCAAAGCAGAGTCAAGGAAAATACACTTTCATTAGAACGTGTTTGCAGAGCTTCCACAGAATTCTGAGTTTACTGGAATCTAAACAAATATTTTTTTTTAACCTGAACTTATTGATACTTGGCAGAAAAGATGAGTTTTCCAGTTGCACTTGGCTGCCCAAATAACGTTCTTCTTGGTGGTAGCATTCGTTTGCAGGAATACTTTGGATTGTTAGGTTTCACGTTTTTTCCCATTTAGGGATGCAGGCATTTTGAACTCTAAATCAAACAGGGTTTGTGCTAGCTGCTTGAATCTTGACCCAGTCAATTAGGTCTCTGTTCTCTCTGTATGATTTCTTCCCTTTTGAAGTAGCCCTAAGCAGAGGCAAGGAAAATACACTTCCATTTAAAAGCATTTGCAGTGTATCCACATAACTTGAGATTTTACTGATATATTACCAAATATTTTTTTCCTGATCTTGTTGATACATGGAAGGAAAGATGAGTATACCAGTTGCACTTGGCAGCCCAAATTTCATTCTTATAAGTTGAAGCATTCGTTTTCAGGAACACTTTGAATTCTTATGTTTCACTTCTTTTTTTCCCTATAGGGATACATGCATTTGGAACTCTAAATCAAACACTGTGTTACCTTCTTCAAACTTGGCTCACTCAGTTAGTTCTCAGTGTGCTCTCTATGCTTTGTTCCCTGTTGAAGTAGCCCTAATAAGAGACAAGGAATATACAATTTCATTTGCACACATTTGCAGAGCTTCGAATTTACTGGAATCTCAGCAAATATTTTTTCACGCTATTTTGTTGATAATTGGCAGGAAAGCTGAGTATATTAGTTGCACTCAGCTGTCCATATTTCATTCTTCTTGGTTGAAGCATTCGTAGGCAGGAACACTTTGAATGTTTAGGTTTCTCTTTGTTTTCACCTATAGGGATGCATGCATTTGGAACACTAAATCAAACACGGTTTGTGCTAGCTGCTGGATACTTGACTTACTCAATTATTTCTCAGTGTGCTCCCTATGCTTTTTTCCCTGTTGAAGTAGCGCTAAGCAGAAACAAGTTAAATACACTTTCATTTGAAAGCATTTGCAGAGCTTTCACAGAACTCCAAATTTACTGGAATCTCAGCAAATATTTTTTCATCCAATCTTGTTGGTACTTCACAGGAAATATGAAGACACTAGTGGCACGTGGAAGCCCAAATTTCATTAGTCTATGTTGAACCGTTCATTTGAAGGAATATTTTGAAATTTTAGGTTTCACTTTGTTTTCCCCAATAGGTACACAGGCATTTTGAACTCTAAATCAAACACGGTTTGTGATAGCTGATTGAATCTTACTCACTAAATTAGTTCTCACTGCACTCTCTATGCTTTGTTCCCTGTTGAAGTAGTCCTAAGCAGAGCCAAGGAAAATACACTTTCATTTGAAAGTGTTAGCAGAGTTTCCACAGAACTCCAAGTTTACTGAAATCTCACCAAATATTTTTTCATCTGATCTTATAAATACTTGGCAGGAAAGATGAGTATACCAGTTGCACTTGGCTCCCAAATTTCATTCTTCTAGGTTAAAGTGTTTGTTTGCAGGAACTCTGAATTTTTAGGTTTCACTTCATTTTCCCATGTAGGGATACAGACATTTGGAACCCTAAATCAAACACAGTTTTGCTAGCTGCTTAAAACATGACCCGTTCAATTAGTTCTAAGTGCACTCTCTATGCTTTATTCCCTTTTGAAGTAGCCCTAAGCAGAGGCAAGGAAAATACATTTTCATTTGAAAGCATTTGCACAACTTCCACAAAACTCCAAGTTTACTGGAATATCAGCAAATATTTTGTCACCCGATCATGTTGATACTTGGCAGGAAAGATGAGTGTACCAGTTGCATTTGGCTGCCCAAATTTCATTCTCTATGTTGCAGCGTTCATTGGCAGGAACACTTTGAATTTTATGGTTTCAATTCATTTTCTCCTATAAGGATACAGGCTTTTAGAAATCTAAATCAAACAGGTTTTGTGCTAGCAGCTTGAATCTTGACTCACTCTATTCGTTTTTAGGGTGCTCCCAATGCTTTGTTCCCTGTTGAATTAGCCCTAGGCAGAGGCAAGAAAAATGCAGTTTCATTTGAAAGCATTTGAAGAGCTTCCACAGAAATCTGATTTACTGGAATCTCAGCAAATATTTTTTCACCCGATCTTGTTGATACTTGGCAGGTAATATGAGTATACCAGTTGCACTTGGTTGCCCATATTTTGTTCTCCTAGGTTTAAGCAGTCATTTGCAGGACTACTTTGAATTTTTAGGTTTCACTTCATTTTCCCCTGTAGGGATACATGCATTTAGAACTCTAAATCAAACACGGTTTGTGGTAGCCACTGGAAACTTGACTCACTCGTTTTTTTTTTTTTTTTTTTTCCTCAGTGCACTCTCTATGCTTTGTTCCCTCTGAAGTACTCATAAGCAGAGGCAAGGAAAATACACTTGAATTTGAAAGCGTTTGTAGAACTTCCACAGAACTTTGAGTTTACTGGAAACTCAGAAAATATTTTGTCACCCAATCTTGTTGATACTTGGCAAGAAATATGAGTAAACCAGTTACACTTCTCTGCCGAAATATCGTTCTTCTATATTGAATCGTTAGGTTGCAGGAACACTTTGCATTTTAATCTTTCAATTCATTTTCTCCTATAAGGATACAGGCTTTTGGAAAACTAAATATAACACAAATTGTGCTATCAGCTTGAAACTTAACTACTCAATTAGTTCTCAATGTGCTCTCTATGCTTTGTTCCATGTTGAAATAGCTCTCAGCGGAGTCAAGAAAAATACACTATCATTTGAAATCTTTTGCTGAGCTTCCACAGAACTCTGAGTTTACTGGGATCACTGCAAATATTTCCCCCCCCCCCCGTTCTTGTTGGTACTTAGCAAGAAAGGTGAGTATACAAGTGGCACTTGGCTGCACAAATTTTGTTCTTGTAAGTTGTAGCATTGGTTGCAGGAACACTTTGAATTTTAGATTTCACTTAATTTTCCCTATAGGGATACAGGCTTCAGAATTCTAAATCAAACAAGGTTTGAACTAGCTGCTTGAAATTTGACCCACTCAATTAATTCTCAGTTCGCTCTCTATGCTTTGTTCCCTGTTGAAGTAGCCCTAAGCAGAGGCAAGAAAAATACACTTGTATTTGAAAGCGTTTTCTGTATATCCACAGAACTGAGAGTTTACTGGAATATTACCAAATATTTTTTTTTACCCGATCTTGTTGATACATGACAAAAAGATGAGTATACCAGTTGCACTTGGCTGCCCAATTTATTTTTGTCTATGTTGAAGCATTCATTTGCAGGAACACTTTGAAATTCTAGGTTTCACTTTGTTTTTCCCTATATAGATTCATGCTATTGGAACTCTAAATCAAACACGGTTTGTGCTAGCTGATTGAAACTTGACTCACTCAATTAGTTCTCAGTGCACTCTCTATACTTCATTCCCTGTTGAAGTAGCCCTAAGCAGAGGCATGAAAATACACTTTCATTTGAAAGCTTTTGCAGAACTTCCACAGAACTCCGAGTTTACTGGAATTTCAGCAAATATTTTTTCACCTGATCTTGTTGATACGTTGCGGGAAAGATGAGTATACCTGTTGTACTTGGCCCACCTTATTTTGTTCTTCTAAGTTGAAGCGTTCATTGTCAGGAACACTTTGAATTTTTAGGTTTCACTTCATTTTCCCCTATAGGTATACATTCATTTGGACCTCTAAATCAAACACGTTTGTGCTAGCTGCTTGAACCATGACCTACTCAATTAGTTCCCAGTGCACTCTCTATGATTTGTTCCATGTTGATGTAGCCCTAAGCAGAGGAAAGGAAAATACACTTTAATTTGAAAGCATTTGCAGAGCTTCCACAGAACACTGAGTTTAATGGAATGTAAGCAATTTTTTTTTCACCCGGTCTTGTTGATACTTGGAAGGAACGAGGAGTATACCAGTTGCACCTGGCAGCCCAAATTTAGTTCTTCTAAGTTGTAGTGTTGTTTGGAAGGAGCAATTTGAATTTTCAGGTTTCACTTTGTTTTCCCCTACAGGGATACATGCATTTTGAACTCTAAATCAAACACAGTTTGTGCTAGCTGCTGAAAAAAATGACTCAATTAATTATCAGTGCACCTCTATGCTTTGATCCTTGTTGAAGTAGCTTTAGCAGAGGCAAAGAAAATACACTTACATTTTAAAGTGTTTGCTGAGTTTCCAGAGAATTCCAGTTGATTCAAATCTTAGCAAATATTTTTTCACCCAATCTTGTTGATACTGGCAGAAATAAATGAATATACAAGTTTAACTTGGCTGCCCAAATTTTGTTCTTCTAGGTTCAAGCATTCAATTACAGGAACACTTTGAATTTGTCTGTTTCACTTCGTTTTCCCCTATAGGGATACGTGCATTTGGAACTCTAAATCAAACACGGTTTTTGCTACCTGCTGGAAATTGACCTACTCAACTAGTTCTCAGTGTGCTCTCTATGAATTGTTACATTTTCAAGTAGCCCTAAGCAGAGGCAAACAAATACTCTTTCATTTCAAGTGCTTCCAGAGAACTCTGAGTTTACTGGAATCCCACAAATATTTGTTCATCCGATCCTGTTAATACTTGGCAGGAAAGCTGAGTATACCAGTTGCATGTGGCTTCCCAAATTTCATTCTTCTAGGATGAATCATTCATTGGCAGGAATACTTTGAATATTTAAGTTTTACTTCATTTTCCCTTATAGCAATGCAGGCTTTTGGAACTGTATAGCAAACATGGTTTGTGCTAGCTGCTTAAAACTTTTCCCACTAAATTTGTTCTCAGTGTGTTCTCTATGCTTTGTTCCCTGATGAAGTAGCCCTAAGCAGAGGCAAGGGAAATACATTTTCATTACAAAGCATTTGCAGATCTTCCACAGAACTCCGAGTTGACTGGAATCTCAGCAAATATTTTTTTTTTTTACCCGAACTTATGGATACTTGGCATGAGTATACCAGTTTCACTTGGCTGCCCAGATTTCGTTCTTATAAGATGGAGTGTTTGTTTGCAGGAACACATTATTTTTTAGGTTTCACTTTGTTATCTGCTATAGGGATACAGACATTTGGAAATCTAAATCAAACATGAATTGTGCTAGCTGCTTGAAACTTGAGCCACTAAATTAGTTCTCAGTGTGCTCTTTATGCTTTGTTCGCTGTTGAAGTAGCCCTAAGCAGAGGCAAGGAATATACACTTTTTAAAAAGCATTTGCAGAGCTTCTACAGAACTCCGAGGTTACTGGAATCTCAGCAAATTTTTTTTCACCTGAATTTGTTTATACTTGGCAGGAAGATGAGTATGCCAGTTGCACTTGGCTGCTCAAATTTCATTCTTCTAGATTTAAGTGTTTGTTTGCAGTAACACTTTGAATTTTTAGGTTTCACATCTTTTTCCCCTGTAGGGATACACGCATTTGGAACTATAAATCAATCATGGTTTGGTGACAGCTGCTTGAAAATTGACTCTCTCAATTGGTTCTCCTGCACTCTATATGGTTTGTTCCCTGTTGAAGTAGTCCTAAGCAGAGGCACGGAAAATACACTTCCACTTGAACGTGTTTGAAGAGCTTCCAGAGATATCCGAATTTTCTGGAATCTCAGCAAATATTTTTTTCAACTGATCTTGTTGATAATTCACAGGAAAGATGAATATACTAGTTGCACTTGACTGCCCAAATTTTGTTCTTTTAGGTTGAAGCATTCATTTGCAGAAATATTTTGAATTTTTAGGTTTAATTCGTTTTCCCCTATAGGGTTACATGCTTTTGGAACTCTAAATCAAACACAGTTTCTGATAGCTCCTGGAAACATGACTCACTCAATTAGTTCTCAGTATTCTCTCTATGCTTTGTTCCCTTGAAAATAGCCCTAAGCAGAGGCAAGAAAAATAAACTTGCATTTCAAAGCATTTGCAGAGCTTACACAGAACTCCGAGTTTACTGGAATCTCAGCAAATATGTTTTCACCCGATCAAGCTGATACTTTGGAGCAAAGATGGGTATACCACTTGCACTTGGCTGTCCATATTTTGTTCTTCTAGTTTGAAGTGTTCTTTTTCAGGAACACTTTGAATTTTTATGTTTCATTTTGTTTTCCCCTATAGGAACACAGGCATTTGGAACTCTAAATCAAACACAGTTTGTGCTAGCTGCTTGAAACTTGACTCATTCAATTAGTTCTCAGTGCACTCTCTATGCTTTGTTCCCTCTTTAAGTAGCTCTAAGCACTGGCAAGGAAAATACACTTTCTTTTAAAATTGTTTGCAGAGCTTCCAACAAACTCTGAGTTTACTGGAATCCCAACAAATATTTTTTTCACCTGATCTTGTTGAAACTTGGCAGGAAGATGTGTATACCACTTGCACTTGGTTTCCCAAATTTCGTCTTCTAGTTTGAAGCATTCTTTGTCAAGAAAACTTTGAATTTTTAGGTTTCACTTTTTCTCTATAGGGATACAGCATTTGGAACTCTAAATCAAACATCGTTTGTTCTAGCTGCTTGAAACTTGACTCACTCAATTAGTTCTCTTTGTATTCATTAGCCCTAAGCAGAGGCAAGGAAAATACAATTTTATTTGTATGCGTTTGCAGAGCTTTGACAGAACTCTGAGTTTACTGGTATCTCAGCTAATATTTATCACCCAATCTTGTTGATATGTGGCAGGAATAATCTGTAATCCATTCACACTGGGTCCCCTAAATTTCATTATTCTGGGTTGAAGTGTTCATTTGCAGGAACATATTGAATTTTGGGTTACACTTTGTTTTTCCTATATAGGGATACATGCATTTGGAGCACTAAATCAAACACGGTTTGGGCTAGCTGCTTGAAACTTGACTGATGCAATTAGTTCTCAGTGTGCACATTAAGATTTGTTCCCTGTTGAAGTAGCCCTAAGCAGATGCAGGGAAAATACACTTTAATTTGAAAGCATTTGTAAAGCTTCCACAGAACTTCGAGTTTACTTAAATCTAAAAAAAATATATATTTTCACACGATCTTGTTGATATTTGAGGGAATGTCTGGTACTCCATTCGCACTTGGTCCCCCAAATTTTGTTCTTTTAGGTTGAAGCGTTCGTTTTCAGAAACACTTTTAATTTTTAGGTTTCACTTCATTTTACCTATAAGGATACATGCACTTTGAACCCTAAATCAAACATGGTTTGAGCTAGCTGCTTGAAACTTGACTCACTCAATTGGTTCTCAGTGTGCTCTCTAGGCTTTCTTCCCTGTTGAAGTATCCCTAAGATGAGGCAAGGATAATACACTTTCATTTGAAAGCGTTTGCATAGCTTCCACTCCAAGTTTACTGAAATCTCAACAAGTATTTTTTTTCACCTGACCTACTTGATACTTGGTGGACATGAGCAGTATTCCATTTGCACTTGGTCCCCCAATTTTTGTTCCTCTAGGTTGAAGCATTCCTTTTCAGAAACACTTTGAATTTTTAGGTTTCACTTTGTTTTCCCCTATAGAGATACATGCATTTGGAACCCTAAACCTATTGAATGCTAACTGCTTGAAACTTGACTCACTTAATTACTTCTCTGTGTGCTCTCTATGTTTTTTCCCTGTTGTAGTAACCCTAAGCAGAGGCAAGGTAAGTACACTTTTATTTGAATGTGTTTGCAAAGCTTCCACAAAAGTCTGAGTTTACTGGAATCTCAATTATTATTTTTCACCTGATCTTGATGATACTTGGCAGGAATGATCTGTACACTGTTCACACTTGGTCATCCGAATTTTGTTCTTCTAGATTGAAGCGTTCATTTGCAGGAACACTTTGAATTTTTACATTTCACTTCATTTTTCCTATATAAGGATACATGCATTTGGAACTCTAAACCACACACAGTTTGGGCTAGATGCTTGAAACTTGACTCACTCAATTAGTTCTAGTGCAATATCTATGCTTTCTTCCCTTTTATAGTAGCCCTAAGCAGAGGCAAGGAAAATACACTTTTATTTGAAAATGATTGCAAAGCGTCAACAGAACTCTGTGTTTACTAGAATCTCACTAAATACTTTTTCACCTGAACTTGTTGATACTTTTTGGGAATGATCAGTACTCCATTTGCAATTGGTCCCCCAAATTTTATTCTTCCAGGTTGAAGCGTTTGTTTGCAGGAATACTTTTAATTTTTAGGTTTCACTTCATTTTCCCATATAGGGATACATGAATTTGGAACTCTATATCAAACACGGTGTATGCTAACTGCTTGAAATTTGTCTCAATCAATTATATCTCAGTGTGCTCTTTATGCTTTCTTCCCTGTTGTAGTAGACCTAAGCAGAGGTGAAGAAATCACACATATATTTGAATGCATTTGCAAAGCTTCCACAGAACTCTGTGTTTACTGGAATCTCAGCTAACATTTTTCACCCGAACTTGTTGATTCTTGGAGGGAATGATTGGCACTCCATGTACTCTTGTTCCTCCAAATTTCGTTCTTCTAGGTTGAAGCGTTGGTTTGCAGCACACTTTGAACTTTTATGTTTCACTTCATTTTCCCCTATGAGGATATATGCATTTCGAATGCTAAATCAAACACGGTTTATGCTAGCTGCTTGAAACTTGACTCAATAAATTAGTTCTCAGTGCACTCTCTATGCTTTCTTCCCTGTTGAAATAGCACTACGCAGAGGCAAGGAAAATGCACTAACATTTGAAAGCGTTTGCTGAGCTTCACCAGAACCCTGAGTTTACTGGAATCTCAGCAAATATTATTTCAACAAAAATTGTTGATACTTGCAGGAATTATCTGTACTTCATGTGCAATTGGTCCCTGAATTTCTTTCTTCTCGGTTCTAGCATTCATTTGCACGAACAGTTTGAATTCCTAGGTTTCACTTCATTTTCCCCTATAGGGACACATGCATTTGGAACCCTGAATCAAACATGGGTTAGGCTAGCTTCTTGAAACGTGACTCACTCAATTTGTTCTCAGTGCACCCTCTATGCTTTCTTCCATGTTGTGTTTGCCCTGAGCAGAGGCAAAAAAAAACAAAAAAATACACTTTCATTTAAAAGTGTTTGCAAAGCTTCCACAGAATTCTGAGTTTACTGGAATTTCAGTAAATATTTTATCACCATACCTTGTTGATACATGGCAAGAATTATCAGTACTCTATTTGCATTTGTTCCCTCAAGTTGAAGCATTCTTTTTTGAAGCATTCGTTTGCAAAAACTCTTTAATTTTTTTTAGATTTTACTTCATTTTTCCCTATATGGATATATGAATTTGGAACTCTAAATCAAACACTGTGCTAGCTGCTTGAAACTTGACTCACTCAATTAGTTCTCAGTGCACTCTCTATGCTTTGCTCACTGTTGAATTAGCCCTAATTAGAGGCAAGGAAAATGCACTTGTTTTTAAAGCATTTGCAAACTTCCACAGAATTCCGAGTTTACTGGCATCTCAGTAAATATTTTTTCAACTGAACATGTTGATACTTGGAGTGAATGATCGGTACTCCATTTGAACTTGGTCCCTCAAATGTTGTTCTTCTTGATTGAAGCATTCATTTTCAGGAACACTTTGTGTTTTTAGATTTCACTTTTTTTCCCCTATGTGGATACATGCATTTGGAACCCTAACTCAAACGCGGTTTGTACTAGCTGCATGAAACTGGACACAATCAGTTAGTTCTCAGTGCACTCTCTATGCTTCGTTTCCTGTTGAAGTAGCCCTAAGCAGAGGCAAGGAAAATACATTTTCATTCAAAAGCATTTGCAAAGCTTCCACAGAACTCTGAGTTCACTATAATTTCAGCAAATATTTTTCACCGAACTTATTGATACTTGGCGGGAATGATCTGCACTCCATTTGCAGTTGGTCCCCAAATTTCCTTCTTCTAGGTTGAAGCATTTGTTTGCAGGAACACTTTGAATTTTTAGGTTCCACTTCCTTTTTCCCTATATGGATACATGCATTTGGGAATCTAAATCAAACACGGTTTGTGCTAGATGATTGAAACTTGACTCACTCAATTAGTTCTCAATGCGCTATCTAAACTTATTTCCCTATTGAACATCCTTAAGCAGATGCAAGGATAATCAACTTTCACTTGAAAGAGTTTGCAAAGTTTCCAAAGAACACTGATTTTACTGGAAACTCAGCAATATTTTTTCACCCGACCTTGTTGATACTTGGAGGGAAGTATTGGTACTGTATTCACACTTGGTCTCCCAAATTTCGTTCTGCATGGTTGAAGTGTTCGTTTGCAGGAACACTTTGAATTCTTTGATTCACTTTTTTTTCTCCTATAGGGATACATGCATTTGGAACTCTATATCAAACAATGTTTGTACTAGCTGCTTGAACGTTGACTGACTCAATTATTTCTCAGTGAGCTCTCTATGCTTTGTTCACTGTTGAAGTAGCCCTAAAGAGAGGCAGGGAAAATACACTTACATTTGGAAGTTTTTGCAATGCTTCCACAGAAGTCTGAGTTTACTGGAATCTCAGCAAATATTATTTGACTCTATATTGCTGATACTTGGAGGGAATTACGAGTACTCCATTCGCACTTGGTCTCCCAAATTTTGTTCTTATAGTTTGAAGCGTTCGTTAGCAGGACCCTTTGAATTTTTAGGTTTCACTTCGTTTTCCTCTATAGGGATACATGCATTTGGAACTCTAAATAAAACTCATTTTATGATAGCTGCTTGAAACTTGACTCACTCAATTAGTTCTCAGTGCGCTCTCTATGCTTTTTTTCCAATTGAAGTAGCACTAAGCAGAGGCAGGGAAAATAAACATTCATTTGGGAAAGTTTGCAAATCTTCCACAGATCTCTGAATTTACTGGAATTTCAGCAAATATTTGTTCACCTGAACCATTGATACTTTGAGGGAATGATCAGTACTCCATTCACACTAGGTCCCCAAAATTTCAATCTTCTAGGTTGATGTATTCTTTTGCAATAACACTTTAAATTTTTAGGTTTCACTTCATTTTCCCATATAAGGATACATGCATTTAGAAACCTAAATCAAACATGGTTTGCGCTAGCTGCTTGAAAAGTGACTCACTCAATTAATTCTCTGTACACTCTCTGTGCTTTTTTCCCTGTTCAAGTGGCCCTAAGTAGAGAAAGGAATATACACTTTCATTTGAATGCCATTACAAAGCTTCCAGAGAACTCTAAGATTACTGGAATCACATCAAATATTTTTTTCAACCGAACGTGTTGACACTTGGAGGGAATGATCAGTATTCCATTCACAATTGGTAGCCCAATTTTCTTTATTTTAGGTTGAAGCATTCATTTGCAGGAACCCTTGGATTTTTAGGTTTCACTACATTTTCCCCTATAGGGATAAATGCATTTGGAACTCTAAATCAAACAGGGTTTGTGGTAGCTCCTAGAAACTTAACTCACTCAATTGGTTCTCAGTGCATGCTCTATGCTTTTTTTCCCTGTTGAAATAGTCCTAAGCAAAAAAGGAAAATACATTTTCATTTGAAAGTGTTTGCAACACTTCCACTGAACTCTGAGTTTATTGGAATCTCAGCAAATATTTTGTACCCAATCTTGTTGATACTTGGAAGGAATTATCGGTACTGCATTCACACTCGGTCCCCCAAATTTCATTTTTATAGGTTGAAACGTTCTTTCACAGGAAAACTATTAATTTTTAGGTTTTCCTTACTTTTGCGCTACAGGGATAAATGCATTTGGAAGTCTAAATCAAATACAGTTTATGCTAGCTGCTTCAGACTTGACTTAATCAATTCTTTCTCAGTTCACTCTCTATTCTTTGTTCTCTGTTGAAGTTGCCCTAAGGAGAAACAAGGAAAATACACTTTCATTTAAAAGTGTTTGCAAAGTTTCCAAAGTACTCCAAGTTTACTGGAATCACAGCAAATATATTCTCATCCAATCTTGTTAATACTTGGAGGGAATGATCAGTACTCCATTCTCACTTGGTCCCTCAAATATTGTTCTACTCGGTTGAAGCATTTGTTTGCAGGAACACTTTGAATTTTTAGGTTACACTTTGTTTTCCCCTATAGGGTTACAAGCATTTGGAACCCTAATCAAACACAGTTTGTGGTAGCTGCTTGAAATGTGATTCACTCAATTATTTCTCAGTGCACTCTCTATGGTTTGTTCCCTGTTGAA
Organism: Marmota marmota marmota; assembly: GCF_001458135.2. Taxonomy (NCBI): domain Eukaryota; kingdom Metazoa; phylum Chordata; class Mammalia; order Rodentia; family Sciuridae; genus Marmota; species Marmota marmota. The sequence goes on from NW_026006543.1 coordinate 35,985, forward strand.
GTAGCTCTAAGTAGAGAAAAAGAAAATACACTTTCATTTGAAAGCATTTGCAGAGCTTCCTCAGAGTTCTGAGTTTACTGTAATCTCAGCAAATATTTGCTCACCTGATCTTGTTGATACTTGGCAGGAAAGATGAGTATGCCAGTTGCACTTGGTTGCTCAAATTTCGTTTTTCTAGGTTGAAGCGTTCATTGGTAAGATCACTTTGAATTTTTAGGTTTCACTTCATTTTTCGCTATAGGGATACATGCATTTGGAATCCTAAATCAAACAGGGTTTGTGGTAGCTCCTAGAAACTTTACTTTCTCAGTTAGTTTTCAGTGCACTCTCTATGCTTTCTTCCCTGTTGAAATAGCCCTTAGCAGAAAAGCAAAATACACTTTCATTTCCAAGTGTTTGCAACACTTCCCCAGAACTCCAAGTTTATTGGAATCTCAGCGAATATTTTGTACCCAATCTTATTGATACTTGGAAGGAATTATCAGTACTGCACTCGCACTCGGTCCCCCAAATTTCGTTTTTCTAGGTTGAAGCATTCATTTGCATGAACACTTTGAATTTTTTAGGTTTTCCTTATTTTTCCGCTATAGGGAAAAATGCATTTGGACATCTAAATGAAACATGGCTTGTGCTAGCTGCTTCAAACTTGAATTACTCAATTATTTCTCATTTCACTCTCTGTTCATTGTTCCCTGTTGAAGTTGCCCTAAGCAGAGGCAAGGAAAATACACTTTCTTTTAAAAGCATTTGCAAAGTTTCCACAGAACTCCAAGTTTACCGGAATCACAGAAAATACATTTTCATCCAATCTTGTTAATACTTGGAGTGAATGATCGGTACTCCATTCCCACTTGGTCCCCCAAATTTAGTTCTACTTGGTTGAAGTATTCGTTTGCAGGAACACTTTGAATTTTTAGGTTACACTTTGTTTTCCCCTATAGGGTTACAAGCATTTGGAACCCTAATCAAACACGGTTTGTGGTAGCTGCTTGAAATGTAATTCACTCAATTATTTCTCAGTACACTCTCTATGGTTTGTTCCATGTTGAAGTAGCCCTAAGCAGAGAAAAAGAAAATACACTTTCATTTGAAAGCATTTGCCAAGCTTTCACAGAACTCCAAGTTTACTAAAATCTAATGAAGTATTTTTTCCACACTTCTTTTTCATACGTGGCAGGGATGATCGGTACTCCATTCATCCTTGGCAGCCCAAATTATGTTCTTCTAGGCGGAAGCATTCATTTACAGAAAGACTTTTAAATTTTAGATTTCACTCCATTTTCACCTATAAAGATAGAGGCAGTTAGAACTCCAAATCAAACACGGTTTGTGCTAGCTACTTGAAACTTGACACACTCAATTAGTTCTCAATGTGCTGTCTATGCTTTGTTTCCTTTTGAAGTATCCCTAAGCAGAGCAAGAAAACAAACTTTCATTTGAAAGAGTTTCCCAAATTCAACAGAACTCTGAGTTTACTGAAAACTGAGCAATATGTTTTCACCTGATGTTGTTGATATTGGCAGGAATGATGGGTACTCCAATCGCACTGGCCCCCCAATTTTCATTCTTCTAGTTTGAACCATTCATTTGCAGGAACATTTTGAATATTTAGGTTTCACTCCATTTTCCACTATAGGGATAGATGGAGTTGGAACTCAAAATCAAACATGGTTTTTCTAGCTGCTTGAAACTGGGCACAGTCAATTAGTTCTCAGTGGGGTCTCTATGTTTCATTCCCTGTTGAAGTAGCCATAAGCAGAGGCAAGAAAAAAAACACTCTCATTTTAAAGTGTTTGCCATTTTTCCACACAACTCTAAATTTACTGACATCACAGCAAATATGTTTTTCCACAGATCTTGTTGATACATGGCAGGAATGATTGGTCATCCAATCATCCTCTGCCCCCAAAATATGTTCTTCTAGGTTGAAGCGTTCATTTGCCGAAAGACTTTGATTTTTTTTTATTCTATTTTTCATTGAAGGTATAGAGGGAGTTGAAATTCAAAATCAAACATGGAATGGGCTAGCTGATTTAACCTTGAAACACTCAATTTGTTCTCATTGCACTCTCTATGCTTTGTTTCCTGTTGAAGTATCCCTAAGCAAAGGGAAGAAAAAAAAACTCTTTAATTTGAAAGCTTTTGCCAAGCTTCCATAGAACTCTGAGTTTACTGAAATCTCAGCAAATATTTTATAACCTGATCTTGTTGATACTTGGCAGGAAAGATCTGTATTCCACTCACACTTGGCCCTCCAAATTTTGTTCTTCTAGGTTGATGTGTTCGTTTTCAGAAACACTTTGAATTTGTAGGTTTAAGTTTATTTTCCCCAAAGGGATAGATGCATTTGGAACATAAAATCAAACACGGTTTGTGCTAGCTGCTTGAAACTTGACAAATTCAATTAGATCTCAGTGTGCTCTCCATGCTTTTTCCCTGTTGAAGTGGCCCTAACCAGAGGCAAGGAAAAACACTTTCATTTGAAAGCCTTGGACAAGATTCCACAGAACTTCCAGTTTACTGAAAACTCAGCAAATATTTTTTTCACCCGAACTTACTGATATTTGGCAGGAATGATGGATACTATAATCACACTTGGCCCCCCAATTTTCATTCTTCTAGGTTGAAGCATTCTTTTGCAGGAACACTTTGAATTTCTAGGTTTTACTTCATTTTCCACTATAGGAATAGATGCGCTTGGAATATGAAATCAAACAGGGTTTGTGCTTGCTGCTAGAAACTTGACACACTCAATTAGTTCTTAGTTCACTCTCAATGCTTTGTTCCATGTTGCTGTAGCTCTAAGCAGAGGGAAGCAAAAAAACAAAACAAAAAAAAAAACTCTTTTATTTTAAAGCATTTGCCAAATTCCAAATAACTCTGATTTTACTGAAAACTCAGCAAATATTTTTTCATTGATCTTGTGGATACTTGGCAGGAATGATGGATAATCCAGTTGCACTTGGCCCACCAAATTTCATTCTTCTTGGTTGAAACATTCGATTTTGGGAGCACTTTGAAATTTGAGGTTTCACTTCGTTTTCCCCAATGGGGAAAGATGCACTTGGAACTTCAAATCAAACACGGTTTATGCTAGCAGCTTGAAACTTGACACACTCAATTAGTTCTCAGTGCACTCTCTATGCTTTGTTTCCTGTTGAAGTATCTCTAAGCAGAGCTAGGAAAAAACACTTTCATTAGAAAGCATTTGTCAAGCCTTCACAGAACTCCGAGTTTACTGAAAACTCATCAAATACTTTTTCACCCAATCTTATTGATACTTGGCAGGAATAATGGGTACTCCACTCGCACTTGGCCCCCCAAATTTTATTTTTCTAGTTTGAAGCATTAAGTTACAGGAACACTTTGAATTTTGAGGTTTCACTTCGTTTTCCACTATAGAAATAGATGCAGTTGGATCTCGAAATCAAGCATGGTTTGTTGTAGCTTCTTGAAACTGTAAACACTCAATTAGTTCTCAGTGCACTCTCTATGCTTTGTTCTCTGTTGAAGTAGCCCTATGAAGAGGCATGGAAAAACACTTTAATTTTAATGAGTTTGCAAAGCTTCCATAGAACTCCAAGTTTCTGAAATCTCAGGAAATATTTTTTCACCCAATCCTCTTAATACATGGCAGGAATGATATGAACTCCATTTGTCCTTGGTCCCCAAATTGCGTTCTTCTAGGTTGAAGCATTTATTTGCAGGAAGACTTGGAATTTTTCGGTTTCACTTCATTTTCCATAATAGGGATAGATGCAGTAGTAACTCGAAATCAAACAAGTTTTTTTGCTATCTGCTTGCACACCCAATTATTTCTCAGTGCTCTCTCTATGCTTTGTTCCCTGTTGAAGTAGCCTTAAGCAGAGGCGAGAAAAGAACTCTTTAATTTGAAAGCTTTTGCCAAGCTTCCACAAAACTCTGAGTATATTGTTATCTAAGCAATTTTTTTTAAACCCGATCATGTTGATACTAGGCAGGAATTATTGGTATTCCTCTCATCCTTTGCCCCCCAAATTGCATTCTTCTAGGATGAAGCATTAATTTGCAGGAATACTTTGAATTTTTAGGTTTCATTTTGTTTTCCAATATATGGATAGTTGCAGTTGGAACTAGAAATCAAACATGGTTTGTGCTAGCTTCTTGAAACTTGACACATTCATTTAGTTCTCAGTGAGCTATTTATGCTTTTTTTCCATGTTGAAGTAGCCCTAAGTAAAGGCAACACTTTCATTTGAACATGGTTTGCCAAATTCCACAGTACTCTGAGTTTACTAAAACCTCAGTAAATATTTTTTCACCCTTACTTCTTGATACTTAGAAGGACTGATGGGAACATCAATTGCAATTGGCCTTACAAATTTAATTCTTTTAGGTTGAAGAATTTGTTTTCAGAAACACTTTGAATTTACAGGTTTCACTTCATTTTCCACTATAGGGATAGATGCAGTTGGACTCAAAATCAAACATGGTTTGTGCTAACTGCTTGAAAAAATTAGTTCTCATTGTGCTCTCTATGCTTTGTTTCTTGTTGAAGTAGCACTCACTAGAGGCACGGAAAAACCACTTTCATTTGAAAGCCTTTGCAAGCTTCCACAGGACTCCAAGTTTACTGAAATCTCAGCAAATTTTTTCAACCAAGCTGTTGACACTTGGCAGAAATGATCGGTAATGCAGTTGCACTTGGCCCATATTTCATTCTTCTAGATTGAAGTGTTCGTTTGGAGGAGCACTTTGAATTTTTAGGTTTCACTACATTTTCCCCTTAAGGATTGAGGCAGTTGGAGCTCTAAATCAATCATGGTTCATGCTAGCTGCTTGAAATTTGATACACTCAATTAGTCTTTCATGTGCCCTCTATGTTTTATTTCCTGTTGAAATAGTCCTAAGCAGAGGCAAGGAAAAAACACAGATTTGAAACTTTTGCCAATTTTCACAGAACTCTTGAGTTTACTGAAATCTCAGCAAATATTTTATTTAATTTTTTTTTACCTGATCTTGTTGATACTTGGCAGGAATGATTGAAACTCAATCCTACTAGCCCCTCCAAATTTCCTTCTTCTAGATTGAAGTGTTTGTTTTCAGGAACACTTTGAATTTTTAGGTTTCACTCTGTTTTCCCCTATATGGATAGAGACAGTTGGTGCTCAAAATCAAACATGGTATAGGCTAGCTGCTTGAAACTTGACACACTCAATTAGTTCCCAGTGCCCTCTCTATGCATTGTTCCCTGTTGAAGTAGCCCTAAGCAGAGTGAAGGATAAACCACTTTCCTTTGAAAGCATTTGCCAAGCTTCCACAGAACTTCGGGTTTACTGAAATCTCAGCAAATATGTTTTCTCCTGAAATTGTTGATACTTGGCGGGAATGATCAGTACTCCAGTTGTAAGTGGCCCTCCAATTTCCATTTTTCTAGGTTGAAGCATATATTTGCAGGAACACTTTGAATTTCTAGGTTACACTTTTTTTTTTCTAATATAGGGATAGATGCATTTGGAACTCCAAATCAAACACGGTTTTTGCTAGCTGCTTCAAACATCTCAAACTCAATTAGTTTTCAGTGCATTCTGTATGCTTTATTCCCTGTTGAAGTAGCCCTAAGCACAGGCAAGTAAAAAACACGTAATTTAATGCATTTGCCAAGGTTCTACAGAACTCTGAGATTACTGAAATCTCAGCAAATATTTTTTTCCCCAGGATATGGTTGATATGTGGCAGGAATGATTGGTTCACAATTCATCCTTGGCCTCCCAAATTATGTTCCTCTAGTTTGAAGCATTCATTTTCAGGAACACTTTGAATTTTTAGGTTTCACTCTATTTTCCCCTATAGAAATAGCAGGATTTGGAACTCAAATTCAAACATGGTTTTGGCTAGGTCATTGAAACTTGACACCCTCAATTCATTCACAGTGTGGTCTCTATGCTTTATTCCCTGTTGAATTACCCTTACACAGAGGCATGGAGAAACCCCTTTAATTTGAAAGAGTTTGCCAAGCTTCCACAGTACTCCAAGTTTACTGAAATCTCAGAAAATACTTTTTCTCCCAAACTAGTTAATATGTGTCAGGAATGATTGGAACTCCATTCGTCTCTGGTTCCACAAATTGCTTTCTTCTAGGTTAAAGCATTCATTGGTAGGAATACTTTGAATTTTTAGGTTTCACTCCATTTTCTCCTACAAGGATAGAGTCAGTTGGACCTCGAAATGAAACATGTTTTATGCTAGCAGCTTGAAACTTGACACAGTCATTTAGTTCTCAGTGCACTCTCTATGCTTTGTTTTCTGTTGAAGTAGCCTTCAGAAGAGGCAAGGAAATACACTTTCATTTGAAAGTGTTTGCCAAGTTTCCACAGAACTTCCGGTTTACTGATATCTCAGCAATTTTATTTTTTTCACTGATCTTGTCGATACTTGGCAGGAAAGATATGTACTCCAGTTGCACTTGGCTCCCTGAATTTTATTCTTTTATGTTTAAAATTCGTTTGCAGGAACACTTTGTATTTTTAAGTTTCACTTGGTTTTCCACTATAGGGATAAATGGATTTGGAACTCAAAATCAAACACAATTTGTGCTACCTGCTTGAAACTTGACACACTCAATTGGTTCTCAGTGCACACAATGTAATTTGTTTCCTGTTGAAGTAGCCCTAAGCAGAGGCATGAAAAAAACACCTTCATTTGAAAGTGATTGCCATCTTTCCAAAGAACTCGAGCTTACTGAAATCTCAGCAAATATTTATTCACCAGATTTTGTTGATACTTGGTAGGAATGATCGATATTACAGTTGCACTTGTCCACCCAAATTTTGTTCTTTTAGTTTGAAGCGTTCCTTTGAAGGAAGACTTTGAATTTTTAGGTTTTACTTCGTTTTCCCCAGTGGGATATACACACTTGGAACTTGAAATAAAACACGGTTTGTGATAGCTGCTTGACACTTGACACACTCAATTTGTTCTCAGAGCACTGTCTATGCTTTGTTCCCTGTTGAAATAGCCCTAAACTGAGGCAAGGAAAAAAAAACACTTTCATTTGAAAGTGTTTTTCAAATTTTACAGAACTCCATGTTTACTGATATCTCAGCAAATATTTTTCCCCTAATCTTTTGACACTTGATAGGAATAATCAGTACTTGACTCCCAACTGGCTGCCAAAAATTCATTCTTCTAGGATGATGTGTTCCTTTGCAGGACCACTTTGAATTTTTAGTTTTTACTTCATTTTCCCCAATACAGGTAGATTAAGTTGGAACTTGAAAACAAACATGGTTTGTGCTAGCTGCTTGAAACTTGACACACTGAATTAGTTCTAAGTGTGCTCCCTATGATTTGCTGCCTATTGAAATAGCCCTATGCAGGGGTAAGGAAAAATCACTTTCATTTGAAAGTGTTTCCCAAACTTCCACAGATTTCTGAGTTTACTGAAATCTCAGCTAATAGTTTTTCACCCAATCTTGTTGACAATTGGCAAAAAAGTTCAGTACTCCACTAACACTTGGCCCCTAAATTTTGTTCTTCTAGGTTGAAGCATTAGTTTGCAGAAAGACTTTGAATTTTTAGGTTTCACTCCCATTTCCCAAAATAATAGATGCACTTGGAACTTGAAATCAAACATGGTTTGTGCTAGCTGTTAGAAACTTGAGACTCTCAATTAGTTCTCAGTGCATGCTCAATGCTTTGTTCAATGTTTATACAGCCCTAAGCAGAGGCAAGGAAAAAAATACTTTCATTTGAAAGCATTTGCCAAACTTCCACAGAACTCCGAGTTTACTGAAAACTCAGCAAATATTTTTTCACCCGATCTTGTTGATACTTGGATGGAGTGATGAGTACTCAAATCGCACTTGGACCAACAATTTCATTCTTCTAGGATGAAAGATTCGATTTCAGGATCACTTTAAATTTTTAGGTTTCACTTTGTTTTCCAATATAGGGATAGATGAAGTTTGAACTCGAAATCAAACACTGTTTGTGCTAGCTGCTTGAAACTTCACACACTAAATTAGTTCTAAGTGTGCTCTCTGTGCTTTTTTCCCAGTTGAAGTAGCCCTTTAGCAGAGGCAAGGAAAAAACACTTTCATTTGAAAGCATTTGCCAAGCTTCCAGAGAACTCTGAGTTTACTGAAATCTATGTGAATAT